>NC_056742.1:103365939-103492946 GCF_019279795.1 Protopterus annectens
TCAAACCAGCTGACTGTTGAGACTTTGAATATTGCTCAGTACTGTAAAGAAGCTAAAACCAGAGGAGAAAGAGAGGCAGTTGTGAAACTTATACAGAATTTCCATTATGCTGCCAACACAAAAATAAATACTACAAAGACATGTACAAGAGATATACTTAGAAAATACTTGAAAAAGAAAAAGACTGGCTTTTCAAAAACTATAAAACCTTAGTCTTGAGGAGGAATGTTAAAATACTCTTAAGAATCAATGTTGAATAATGTGGAAAAAATAATAAATTGAAAGACTACATCAAGTCATAATACTATAAAGATCAAGCAGATCAACAGCCATTTCAACCCATATATTATGATAATGGATCAGAGGTGATGAAACAAAAAGTGGAAACAACATTAAAAGCATTTATCTAAGAACAAAACAAGCATGGACAAGCACTTACCTGAGGCATCACAGTACTTGGATGCAGCTGTTATAATACTTACAAGCTCTGCCAGGAAATTTGGAAGACAGCACCCTGGCCAACTATCTGGAAAAGGTCTCTGTTTATATTAATCTTGAAGAAGGGGAATCCATCTGATTGTGATGTTATTGTACAATCAATCAGATTCCATAAACTAGCTCACAAGTGCAAACCTTCTGCACACAATATGGTCCCAACAGCACCCACTACACATAACACACACATCAGTGTCTCACCCAATAAGCACATAAGGCAAAACATATCTAAACCAATTGTCTTGGTCACAGACAATTTCATAGTGAGACACACAGATGTCCCCCTCACTAGGCTGGACAAGGAGAAGGTCATGGTCTGCCTGTCTGGTGCCAGGATCTGCCAAATCATGCACACACTCAAGTCTGTCAACAACAAGTACTGTTATGACTGCCATAGACCATGTTGGAGTGAATGACTTGAGACATGCCTCAATGGACAATATGAAGAGAGACATGCTGGAGCTTTCATATTATGTGTCTTAGGCAGGTATGTCCCTTGCCCTAAGAAGCATTCTTCCCTCACCCAGGATGATGCCACAATACAAACAAAAAATGATTGGATTTTAACAATTGGCTTTGCTTCTGGTGTCACTCCAGGGGGATCCAGTATCTGACAGCCTGAGATGATATGGTCAACAGACCTTGCTGCTTTGCTAGGGATGGTCTTTACCGGTTGTCTCTGGATTTTAGGTTGCTGGCAAAGGTACTCGCCTCCCCCATAGTGCCTTTTTTAGGCAATGTCATGAGAATAAAATTCCAGACATAAAAATATCCTCCAGAAACAAACTCAGAATTATGCTGCTTAATGCTAGGAGTCTAAATCAGAAACTACACTCACTTGAAGCACTTCTCACCCTGGAAGATGCTGATGTCTTGCGCAGTCACAGAGAGATGGTTCAAGGCCTTCAGGAGTGCCCAGATATGCACACATTCAGACCACACTATGAATGTGGAAAAAAACAAGGCTGGAGGAGTATCCATCTTCATTAAAGACATATACACCTCTAGACTGGTTAAACAGTATGACTCCCTAGAGTTACTCCAAGTCCATCTAACTGTAGGAAAGACCCCCCCCCATGTCATTGTTAGATATAGGTCCCTCACAATAAACCACGAAAACCACACAACCTACCTGGACTTTACTTGAATCACTCTCAGTACAGCCAAATACCCTGGTCATGGGTGACTTTAACTATCCTTCCATCAACTGGGTAGCATATATGAGCACAAGCACACTCGCCCAAATGTTCCTTGACTTTGTTAACATGAATGCTCTGGAGCAGATAGCCAGCACCCCCACAAGGGGTCTAACATCCTTGACATAGTGCTCACCAACATGGGAGACCATTGCACCAACCCATGTGTGGGGCCCTCCTTGGTAAAGTCCAATCATAAATCAGTCTCATTTAAAGTAACACTTGTACCTGACCCACCCTAAGGAACAAAAAGGTTAAAAAAGTATCCAAAGCAAACTATAGCCTACTGAGTGATGGCATCAATAGTTTCAAACCTCATGCCAACACTGACAGCAATGACCCCTATACTGAGGTGTACACAAATGTCCTCTATAAACACCTATGTACACATATATACTCAGCTGTACCAGAATGGATCAAATCAAGATGCTCATAGAAAAATAAGACACCCTAGTGGACATACAGCATAAACAGGTTATACAATAAGAGAAAGAAATTGCTGTCAAAAAACAAGAGGAACAGTCCCAGCAAAAGAACTCCCTCCAAAGCATAAACAAGCAGATTAGTCATCTTATAAAGTTCTCTAAAGCTAATTATGAAACTAAATTAGCATCCATACCTAAGGTAAATCACAAAGCATTCTTTAGCTATGTCTGAAATCTAAAGGGGGAAGGATTAGATTTGTGCTGAGCTAGCTGTGGACAGTACCACTTATACTGAACCCTAAGGACATCGCCAACCTGCTAATGGACAAGTTTGGCAAGAATTTCACCCAATTCCCCAAGAATCCTATCCCAAAACATACCTGTCATCAGTCATCTGCCTAGTATCTCCAGAGAGCAGGTCATAGCCGTACTGTCCAAGGCCACAAACACAGCCTGTATGGGACCGGACAACATCCCAGGTTGTCTATTAAATGGCCTAAAACAGGAGTTGGTGGAATTGCTGAGCACACTCTTTAATCTCAGTCTAAGCACTAGCTTTGTCCCAGATGAGTGGAAAACGGCAACCATAATCCCCTTGTACAAAGGGGGCCCCTCAACTGACCCCGGGAACTATAGACTCATAAGCCTAGCCAGCCTTATCTGCAAGGCCATGGAGAGAATCATCATGGATCTTATCAACAAGGATATAGGTGACCTTCAAACTCTTGACCTGACCCAATTTGGCTTCATTAAGGGCAGATCTTGCCTGCTAAACCTGGTGGACTTCTTCGAGAATGTCACCAAGGCCCTGGATGAAGGTAAAACAGTTTACACCTATCTCAACCTAGCCAAGGCCTTTGACACAATCCCTCACTCAGGCATCATTAAGAAACTCATCTAGCTGGGGATTAACCATTATGTCACTAGATGGGTTTTCAACTGGTTCACAAGCAGAACACATACAGTCAAAATTAGGGATGACAACTCTACTAGCAGACCTGTTACCAGTGCTACTTCACAGGGATCTGTGCTTAGCCCCCTACTGTTTGGTATCTATTTTCAGAAGTCCAGATGAAAATAGATGGCCTGTGGCTTACCAGTTTTGCTGATGACTGCAAACTGGGTGCAACATCGAGTCCCCCAAAGATGTCACCATACTACAAAATGGGCTTACACAGACAAATGATTGGTGTAAAGCCATTAACTTAAATTAAACACAAAAAATGAATTATCATCCCCTTCGGCAAAGGAGAACTCCCTACTAATTACAACATTAATAATATCCGCTTAAGTTCAAACCCAGTGTTGAGAGATTTAGGAGCGCAAGTTGATAGCAGTCTTAATTTTGATAATCAGGTGTCCACAGTAGTAAGGAAAGCCTTCTATACTGCATACCTCATAAGCAAGGGTATAGCATCCAAAGCTAAGGAGGTTATAACTCCCCTGTACTCATCTGTCATCAGACCAGTAATAGCGTACAATGCTCCCTTCTATATGTACCTCACCAGACATCTGCAGCAACTGGAGAGACCTCAGGGGTTTCTCACCATGAAAATTCAGGGCCTACAAGACATGAACTTCAAGGACAGACTGAAGGCTGTATCACTTTTCCTAGTATCGTATAGACCGCTTAGAGGCGACTTGTGCCAGGCCTACAGAGCAGTGTCAGACCCTGCCTTAATGAAAGTGTTGCACATCCTCAAATCCAATGGGACAAGATTCACACACTCTAGGGATCTTAACCTAGCTCTGTGATATTAAAAAGACATGCTGGAAAGACAGATGTCTCCCAGAGGTTGCTACTCTTCTGGAACAAACTTTCAATTCATGTAAAACAGAGTTCCTCAATAACTCTAAGTGTAACCTGGACAATTGGATGGGAAAGCATAAATTTCACATGGATTTCACCTATGTCCCTCTTAGACAGGGGCAGCCAGTGCCGATCTTGGATTCATGAGCAATCACAGGCTATATATCTTGGTCCATAAGAGAACAAGGATATAACATGGCTAGGCTTGTAGAGGCCATAAGGCCAATAGCCTAGTAACCTCCTATGATAAGACTCTTATCAAGATTATTCATTGGAAATTGCAACCATATGTGGAATAGGACTTGCAAGAAGTGCAAGCATGATTCATAAAATAGTGAGGAATGTGAGACATCATTGCAAATGTGAGGTGGATCCTTGAAAAGGCAAAAGAATACCAACGGGATCTCCTCATATACTTCATTGATTATAGCAAGGCCTGTGACCGTGTAATGGTAAATATGGGCGTACCAGAACACCTGATAGCTCTGTTGCAGAGTCTTTACATCAATCAAAAAGCAACAATTCAAGAAGAACAAGGAGAAACAGAATGGTTTAGAACTGGTAAAGGTGTACAACAACGCTACATACCTTCCCTATACATGTTTAATTTATATCCATAGCAAATCATCAGAGAATCAGGAGTATATGAAGAAACATTCACTATGCTGATGATCCCACATACTGCCTGAATGAAGGCAATCTGAAATAATCTGCTTATCAGTGTTTAAGAACTCAACGTCAAAACGGGTTTACACTTCAACATGAAAAAGGCAACCATCATGGCAACTGCAACTGGCAGGAAATGGCAAAAGGGACAAATAGATGTTTATATTATTGCTAAGTACTGTTTCCCTGTCCAGAGATACTCAGGAGCTTCACATGGGAAATGCAGACAGAGGTGAAAGAGAAGTGGACTTATCACTAAAAGGGAGCAATAACTCCAAAAACGGACAAGTTTAATGAGAGAAAGTCTTTGTGTATAATTAGAAATAAAGTTACAAGGCAGGTTGGTGTGGATTATAAAATTGTATGTTGTAGACTTCTTGAAGGAAAAGATGGAACTTCAGCAGTCAGTAAGATTTATAAGACAAGGGCAGCATAGAGATTGCCAGGGGGCTAAAAGTGAAATCAGGGCAGTGGTGAAAAGGACAAACTTTAGTAAGAAATATATACAGGTAGGAAAAGCATATATGGTTTAAATATACTGGTGCAGAATGCAAATGGACAAGTGGGTAAAAGAAAGTGAGAATTTTAACATTCACAGCAAGTGGTGTCATATTCAAATAATAATACATCAAAGAAACCCACTCCACGGAAAGGAAACATGCAGAATTTGTAAAACATTATGGTAAAGAATGTATTTTGCAGAAACTGAATGAAAAAAGGAAAGAGGAATGATACAAGTAAAAGAGAAACCTTCTTGAAAGTAGAATAATAAAAAGGAAACACAGGTAAGGAAGATTTATTACAGTGAGAAGATACTGGATGGGGAGCACATGATTATTTTAGTGTCAATATCTACCTTAGAAAAAATAAGGCTTATTATGAGAAATATTTTTTTTCTGGAGGGAATTGTGATGGTGACAGGAGACTGGAATCTTACTTGTAATAGTGAGGATGGTTCAGGATGACCTAGAAAGTATAAAATCTATAGGGAGGGAAGATATTTAGTAAAGCATATACATATGTTTGGACTGCAGGATGTAGTCACTATAGCAAAGGGAAGCAGGACATTTATATATTTCTCTGCAGAATATGGAACTTGGAGGAGAAATGTGCAAAATATGGAACTTGGAGCAGAGATGTATTACAAAACAGCATGAAGCTATTGTTTGGAAATATGAAACTCAGTCCATATTAATCTCTAATCATGCACCAATACAGTTAAGGGTAGTAGACAAGAATTCAGAATAAATACATAAACACTGGCATTTTCCACAATATTTGATAAAGAGGAAATTTTAGCAGATGGATGGAACAAGTGCTAGGAGATCTGATAAAGGATTTGAATCGAACTAAGCAATCAGGAAGGGATTGAGTGGGATTACCTCACATTAAAAGTTAAAAACATAAGTGATTTTGAAGGCAGACTAACTCACTGAGAAGTTATGACAAGTATTTAGAGGGCTTCAGAAGGCTTTAGCTGCTACAAGGGAAATAGCAGATAATTTAAAAAATACAGAGGAGGTACAGTTTAGACTGGCAAAGTATTAAACGCTTGAATACTTAAAAAAACATAAATGAATGTAGGGCCATGGCATTAAAATAAAATTTAATCAGTGCTAAACCTAAGGCAACAAAAGATAAAATGATCACTAAGTTAGGAATTCAAAAATTCCAATGCCCTGGATCAACTAATCCATAGTCCCACCAGGGGCTCCAATATCCTAGACCTGGTCATTACTAACATGGGAAATCGATGCTCCACACCTTTGGTCACCCCCTTGTTGGTCAGGTCAGACCATAAGCTAATCACCCTTAACATCCACATCCCACCCCCACCCCCCAGTAAGGAAACCTCCATAAAAAACTTCTCCAAGGCCAACTTCATGCTACTCAAAACAGAAGTTACAAACTTCATGACACCCATGCAGATGGGAACTGAAAGTTCGACTGCTGAGTCATACACTAAGGCACTGTACGAGCACATCCACTCATGCATGAATCATGCCATCCGAAATAGAACCAAGATGCTCTCATCCAAAAAAAGGAAGCCAATCTGGTGGTCCCCTGCCATAAACAAACTTTGCAACAAAAGGAAAAAACTGTTGCAGAAAAGAGGAAAATCCCAGGATGCAAAAAACTCCCTTACCAGCCTCATTAATAAGCTGAGATCCCTCATAAAATCCTCCAAAGCTAGTTACGAAAATAAAATTGCCAAAGATTCCAAAGACACCCAAGGCATTCTATAACTATGTCAAGAATCTAAATGGCAATGCTCAGATCTGCTCTGAGTTACAACAGAATGGCATTAAATATACTGATCCCAAGGATATTGCCAATATCCTGGCAGATCGATTCAGTGCCAACTTCACCCCCTAAATGGCCCATCTCAATACTGGAAGATTGCCAAATTCCAGTAATAACGGCCACACAGGTAAAAAACACACTCTCTAAAGCTAAGAATACAGCATCCATGGGACCAGATGACATCCCGGGCTGTGTACTACATGAACTGGCACCTCACCTAAGTTTCATGTTTAATCATACCCTCACCTCAGGCTTCGTGCCCACTGAGTGGCGCACAGCTACAGTCATCCCACTCCACAAGGGGGGATCCACCTTGGATCCTGGGAACTACCGCCCCATCAATCTGACGAGCCTGATCTGCAAGGCCATGGAATGTATTATCATGGAACTTATAAACAAAGACATTGGCAACCTTAAAACACTGGACCCCACCCAGTTGGGTTCGTGAAGGGCCGATCTTGTCTCCTGAATCTTATTGACTTCTTTGAATCAGTCTCCAGAGCTGTGGACGAGGGTAAGGCAGTCTACACAGCCTATCTGGACCTCGCCAAGGCCTTTGACACCATCCCCCACTCTGGAATCAAAGATAGACTTACTAAGCTGGGCATTAATCCCTACGTCACTCGATGGGTTGCCAAATGGCTTACTGACAGAACCCACACTGTAAAAGTAGCTGACTCCAAATCCAGCTCCAGACAAGTGACAGGTGGAGTACCTCAGGGTTGAGTCCTGGGACCTCTCTTAATGGGCATCTACTTCTCTGAAGTATGGGCCAACACTAAGGGACTCTGGCTAACAAAGTTCACAGATGACTGCAAACTGGGAGCCATTACTGAATCCCCAAATTATGTGGATACTCTACAAAAGGGCCTTACAGAAACAGATGCTTGGTGCCAGAGCCATGGGCTTAAGCTTAATGCCAAGAAATGTATAGTTATCTGCTTTGGGAAAAAACATGTACCCGTGAATTATCACATCGGTGGCAGTACACTAAACACCGAAAGTGTGATAAGAGATTTAGAGACACAGGTGGAAAGTGGTCTCACCTTCAATAACCACATCGCCACAACAGTCAGGAAAGCCTTCTATGTGGCACGCCTCATCACTAAGGGCTTTTCATCCGGAAAAAAGGTCATTATCCCACTGTACTCATCCCTCATTAGACCCATTATAGAATACAATACCCCATTTGGTATGTACCTCTCAAGACATCTGCAACAACTGGAAAGGCCGCAGAAATACCTCACTATTTGGGAGGTCATCGTGCCTCTTTACTCATCCCTCATCAGGCCCATAATTGAGTACAATGCCCCTTTTGGGATGTACCTTACCAGACACCTGCAGCAACTGGAAAGACCCCAAAAGTACCTCACCAAGAGGATCAAAGGGCTCAAACAGATGCCATATGCTGCCCGGTTAAAGAAACTCCAGCTCTACTCAGTGGCATACCGCTTGCTCAGAGGCGATCTGTGCCTGACGTATAAAGCCATGTCCAACCCGGAATTAATGGACATGCTGCACCACAGAAAATCCAAATCCCATCGAGCTGCGCACTCGAGAGACTTGAACCTCAGCATTGAAATAAATAGGACATGCTGGAGGGACAGATTCATAACCCAGAGGCTCCCTTCACTCTGGAATAAAATCCCAGTCCAGGTTAGGCAGAGTCCCTCATTGACTCTCTTCAAGAGGAATCTTGATGAGTGGATGGGAGATCGTAGGTTTACCCCGGGTATCACTTCTGTGTCACTGTTAGACAGAGGTACAGTATACTAACCTCGAAAAAGGGCATAGCAAAATTCATTTAAAATGGGTGGCGAAAGCCAAACACACTTTGGCTAGGCTTATAAATGCCCTAGGGCAGATAGCCTAGCATGTTGAACAGGCCTAAAGCAGATGCCCTATGCTGACCACCTTAAAAAACTCCAGCTATACTTTGTCGCATATCATCTACTCTGAGGCAATCTCTGCTTAACATACAAGGCCATGTCAAACCCAGAGCTGTTGGACATGCTACACTTAAAGAAATCCCAATCCCTCAGAGCCACACGCTCCAGGGATCTAAACCTTGTCATCACAATAAACAAAACATGCTGGAGGGATAGGTTCCTGACCCATAGACTCCCCAGACTCTGGAATAGACTGCCCATACATGTCAAGCAGAGCGCCTCTTTGGCCCTCTTCAAAAGGAACCTTGATGATTGGATGGGAGAGGGGATCATGTCAGTCGCCCTGCTAGACAGGGGTCCAGGGAAGTAAATAGTGTGGAAGAAATAGCCAGGGAATTGTTATGGCTAGGCTTGTATAGGCCCTAGGGCTGATAGCCTAGTACCGACCTATGAACCTATGAAAATGATAACAATCGAAACTGAACCATCAGAAATCTTAAAATCATGGAAATTTTTTATTGGAAATTCTACTGTGCTGATCAGAATGTTGAAGTTTTTTCTTATGAAATGAAAAAGTATTTGGGAGAATTTAAGATACCAACATTAGAAGATCAATTTTAACAAGAAACAATAAATGAAACTGAGATTAAAGAGGTAATTTAAGAACAGAAATGAGGTAAAACATTTGGAATACATGGAAGAGTAAGAAAAATAATAAAGGGCTGTCTCTCCTTATTTAACAGCATTTAAGAGGAGAAGAGATCCAAGAGACCTAGAAAAAGACAGTACTAGTGATGATACAAAATAATGGTAAGAACTCAGTTGACTCTGGTGCATATAGACATATTTCTATATTAAATTGTGATTACAAGGTACTCAAGACACTATTAGGAAACAGACTAGCAAGAATAATAGAAAATAATAAGTGTGACTTCATGAGACTTCAAATAAATAAAGTAGCAAGAATAATAGAAAATAATAGAAAATAATCAATGTGGCTTATTGAGGGTAAGCAGACAACTGACAATGTCAACTGAACATTTACCTTACAGACAGAAACCAAAGATAAAAAAAATACTCTAATATTAGTGGGACCAGATGCCAGAAAAGCTTTCAACAAAGTGAGGTGGGGTTTCTGAATAAAACACTAGAGGCTTTTGGTTTTCTGTAAGGGCGGATAGGATTAATATTACAGTGGATAGAGCAGCACAGGCCAGAGTAAAATATGGGGGAGTTTTGTCAGAAAAGATTTAGTTAACTGGAGCCACAAGACAAGGTTATCTAGCCTCCCCAACTGGAGCCACAAGACACGGTTGTCTACCCTCCCCCATTATTAGCACTATGTTTGGAATATTTGGCAAGAGAAATTAAACAAACCATAACACTGGGGTATGAATGGAATGGTGAACAATGTAACATAGCATTAGATGCACATTAAATTATTCTTAACTTCACAAGTCCTAAATATGGCATAGGGAAAGCATTTAGAAAAATACAAAGATTTAATACATTTGCTGGATATAAAGTAAAAGGAGCAAAGAGCGAGGCTATTGATTAAATTACACATCCACACAATATATTAGACATACTGTTTTCTTTGGGGCCAGATTTAAATATCCAGGTATACTGATTAAGGAGAAGGTGGAACAAGTTGCAGCAGAAATGGGGAAAACCGCAGAGAAGAGCGAAAAAAAAATCTGCAATGGATACAGTGAGTAAAGTTAAAGTGATAAAATGTTTTTGGTACCATTAGTATTCTATAAAGGGCAAGCTTACTTTTATCAGCCAAGTAAGGGAATGTGGGACAAAATAAATACAGAGACAAAATCTTTTTTTGGGGGGGGGGAAATAGACTATAATGTACCATATGATTTTGTTGTTTCAGAGTGCACTTAGTTTTTCTCTATAACCACACCCACAAAATGATGTAACTGTAACTATTAATTACTTACAATTGCAAAGCATCGTGGGTAAGAAAAACCCATTTAACCTCTTTAGAAGAGCAGCTTTCTTACATTACGATTTTACTATGACATCATCTGATGTAAATTTTCATTGTGTGGTGTTCCACCTATGAAAACTAGCTGACAACTTTTCTTTTTAGGATGTAAGAAGCTACCCCAATACATTTATCATGGGAAAATAGTGGCCAGTGTAGTAATGTAGGTAGTGAGGCATTGTGGATTCAGTCTTTCATGATGCCATGGCAGGGATTTTCAGCTCTGAGAACAAAAAGTTGGGGCTGTCCTTATTGCAAAATAAAATACAAAAACACCATACTTTTTATATCAAAAATTCACAATTCGGTTTGTCCATGGTATAAAGGTTATATCCAACTCCAAAGATTTATTACTTAAATTTGTTTCAGAACATAACAAATACACGTTAAGATTAATGTACCCAGCTCACAACCAGACATACAGACATACATTGAAATAAGTGAAGATGAGTCAGAGAATATAGAATCCAGTAATCAAATGGGAATTTGGGTGCACATAGAAGAACAGGAGGAAAACATAATTTTCAAAACAGGATTAGGCTGAGATATGTTTAACCCATTAGTATGCTATTAAATCATGGACATTTAACATGTTCACTTGGAAATACCTTCAGAATTATTTTTACTCCCTAACTAGGTTGAAGAAAATATTCCCACAAATAGATGGAATATGTTGGAAATGTGATAAAGAAGAAAAGGCATGTTGGTACATATTTTGAAACTGAGTAGTAGTAGTATTAACAGAATACAAATGAGCTGCAGTTGCCATTAACAAGTATTTAAGGTGTATTCACAACCAATGAGATGTAGTCACACTACCACACTATAATAATTATCCACTGCATCTCTCCACTCCAGCAGTCTATTTAATATAACCATTTGGGTCCCCATCACATGGTCGACTTTTCATAAAGTCGACTTTTATATGGCCGAGACCATATGATCGACTTTTGAAAAGCCATCCATGGGGAACTGCTATCTCTGCACAGTGCGGAATGGAAAAATTTCCCACTTCCGCATTGTAGTGCAATCCCGGAGTTGGTATACTAAATTTACGGGGGGTGCAGGGGGTAGAGCCCCTCTGCTAATAGTTTAAGGTAAGTGTTTGTTGTGTTTTTATGTTTATTTTACATGGTCGGCATTCTGAAAGTCAATCATATGGTCTCGGCCATATGAAAGTCAACTTTCTGAAATGTCGACCATGTAAAGTAGACCCAACCATTTACATCATGAATGCACAAGATAAATAATCATTTAACAAACTAGCATATATGCATTATCTAGTAAGGCAAGCTGAATTCTGCAATAGAAATCTACTCATTACCATTTACAAAAAACTTGTTATACACTTTTTTTCTCACCAAATAGCCTTTACTGTCCAGTCCATAGTAGGCACATCTGTTTGTCATCCTACCACTATGTGCTAAGCAAGAAATATGGGAGCACACCTACTTGCCCATTGTAAACATTTGACCACACCAAACATACTGACAAGCTACAGTTCCAGTATATGAATAGACTGAGCAGTAGCTGTCTCATTTAATGTGTTACCTAAAGTTAATTCAAGGTAAACATTATGAAGTGAAAAGACAAAAAAAAAACACTATGCAGTTCTGAATACTAGACTATAGAGTTTAGTGTACCACCAACACCATCAGACTAAGACACACTCAAACAAATGGATAAATGCTAATTATACAAAGCATTTCAAAGAATAAAGATGAACCATGCTGTCAGTGAATATCATCCACACCCATAACAGTGTGCCTGGTCCACTTTACAGAGGAATGAGGACAACTCCCTAATTTTCACAAGTTGTTAGTGAACTGCCACCTTCAACTAAATATGGACCCAAATAATGTTTGACAAAGCACAGTATATCCACTATCTACTGCCGTATTTGCCGTAGCTCCTGAAGTAAGTGCAAAGACTGCTGAACCTTAGCCTTAGCAAGCACTCTATTCGAAAGAACAATTTCGCCAGTACTAGAATATGGCATAAGCCTAAAACAGAAGTGTACTCAAAGTCCAAAAAATAGCACACGTTTGAGTACATTTGCAGTATAAAATCAATTAAACAGTGGGAGTAGAGGAGCACTCATTTCAGGGCATACAAACATTTTTCATTACCACATAGTAGTTTTATTCCAGTACCAAAGTACATTAATTGCAATGTTTGAAAATGCTATAATGCCAATCCTTCAAGCAACAGTTCTATTATGCCACTGGGCAGCTGGTGGTAATTATTATAGCAATAACCCACGCCTGGGTTATTGCTATTATACAATGACATTATTTAAGAAAAGAAATATTTACTTTTTTTAAATAATGGCATTGTATAATGCCTCCTTGCTGCCCCTCCGCAGCTGTCTGGTATCCACGGCAGTTCTGATGTACTGCGCATGCGTATGCCTATGCAGTACATCAGAGCTGTGGGCAAAAGCAACGGAGAAAGCAAGATCTCCATTGCTTTTTACTGATGTTCTTCATTCCACATTGCTGCAGTCCTAACTATTGGGGTAGTCCGCTGTCCAGTCGGCCCGAATACCAAAGTATATGGCTGACGTCGGTCAGGGCGCATTAGACTGACGTCAGTACGTCAGGGTACTAATGCGCATGACCGGCGTCATATCCTCAGTCTTTTTTGCCGCATGGTCCGATGCAGAAGCAGTTTTGCGAGTGCAGGTTGGCGTTCTGAAATTTTCTGAAGTCGGAGTTTCAGACCGAATCAAAGTTGGCTAAGTACCCCGTTGGGGAACATTTTGGTTTTTGCTTGCCTCAGTATTTAACCGGATGTCAGAAAAAGTGTATAACTGTATTTCTTGTGGGAAACAGATACCTCATAGGGTTTACCATACCTTGTGTATACCTTGTTTAGGGCCTGAGCACGGCGTTGTTGGATGCCGCTCTTGTGCTAGATTTAATAAACGCACTATTAAGAGGCGGTTAGACTGTGCCAGGTTAGTGTTTGGGAAGCGTTGTAATTATAAAATGCCGTCGGATGCTCCGGCGCCGCTTCGTCCGAGAAGCGCAAGGACAAAACAACGAAGCCTAGGGTTGATGAACCGGCAGTCCCAGACGTCGGTTCTTTAGAAGGCTCAGTGGAGCCAGAGGTTTTGCCAGGAGTTTCTTTGGAGTCTCAGGCAGAGACTTTACTGTTGCAGGATGTGCCTTCTCAGGAGGTAGGCCAGGCTGAGGGGCTTCTCAGGTAACTGTTCTTCCCTCTCTTCCCAAGGTAGTTAGAGCCTCTCCTTCTGTTTCCAAAACTTCTTTGAGAGGTAGGCCAAGTTTAGCTTCAGTGGGGGCTTCTCCTAGCACTTCAGGTTCTGTGCCTAAGAAACATATGCTTAAAATGGCAGAAGATTTAATTACTCTGATTAGAGGTTCTATGCCCCCTCCTGATAAGAGGCCTAGGGTGGAACCTGAGTTTGAGAGTTTTGAACAGTGTTCAGAGGTTTCTGAGTCTTCTGCGGAAGACTTGCAGGAGTATCCTCCTTATTCTGATTCTGATGTGGATGATTCCACTCCTACAGCTTCTCCTCCTGAGGATTTCTCATTTTCAGAGACTCTGCATTCCATGAGGGAGCACTTTAAATGGGAAGGCCAAGATTACTCTGATTCTAGGAAAAGGCTTAGGGAATTCTTGTTTTACCCCAGCATAGGCCCTTAGCTATACCTCCTGTGTTGAATGTGGTAGAAGATGTTTTGCAGAGGCTTCCTGAACCCTGATTCCTTGCCTCCTGCTCCTGTTAAACCTGATAGGTACTATAGGGTGCCTGAAACTCATAAGTATCTTTTTAAGAGTCCTAGGGCAGACCCGGAGACTGTTTCTCAGGGACCTAAAGGTGTTAAGGCCTCTGTTGTTAAAAACCCTGTTCCTACTGATAAAGAGGCAAGGGCTTTGGATAGATGGGGAAAGAAAGTGTATACTTCTTCCACTTTAGCCATGAGGGCGTTGAATTGTCAGTTTCACATGCTAAAATATCAAAATTATCTCCTTTCACAATTGAAATCTAAGGTGGATGCTTTGGCGGAAGGTATTGAGTGTAAAGAGTTGCTGGATTTAGTTCATGTGTCTGAACAAGTGGGTAAGCATTCTTTGCAATGTGGTTTTGATGCTGTACAGGCCTCCTCGAGGGTGGCTGCCACTAGTTCTGTTCTTCGCAGGCATGCCTGGTTGAGGGATCAGAATTTAGCTGAGCATGTTAAGACAAGGATTTTGGATGCTCCTTTACAGTCTGATGTGTTGTTTGGTTCGCCTGTGGAAGCAGTTTTAAAGAAAATGGAGGACAAAGCTAAGTCTATACAAACTGTTAAAGATTTTTTGCAGGTGCAGCCACCGAAGTTTAGTAGAAATTGGCCTACTAAGGGATGGACATATCCTGCTTATGATTCCCAGTCTAGGGGTAGGTCTAGACGTGGTAGGGGCAGAGCTCAAGGTTCTTTTAGGTCTAGAACAGGAGTTCACCTGCTCAGACTTCTGGTGAGGGCAGGGGTCAGTCCTTTCGTAAACAGACCCAATGACCTGCCTTTTCAGCTGCCAGTAGATTCTCGTCTGGCAGCTCCTTTGGGAGGAAGACTGTCTCTTTTCAAAGAAAATTGGGATTTAATTACTCAAGACAGATGGGTGTTGGATATCATTCACCACGGTTACAGGTTTTATTTCCATACATTGCCCCTTTCAAAGGCATGCCAGACGTTCCTCCTCCACAAAGGAAAGAGGCTCACAAGCAAATTTCTCAGTTACTCCAAATAGGGGCCATTCAGCCAGTCCCTGTATCAGAAAGGGGCCTAGGATTTTATTCTCGCCTGTTCCTAGTACCAAAGAAGGGGAACACGTGGAGACCAATTTTGGATTTATCTATCCTCAACACTTATCTGGACATTCCCAAGTTCAAGATGTTGACGTTACAACAGCTTTTACCTCTGCTGGGCAAAGATCACTGGATGGTAACTTTAGATCTCAAGGAAGCTTACCTTCATGTGCCTATAAGACTAAGTTGCAAGAAGTATCTGCGTTTTCGAGCTGGAAATTCTCATTATCAGTTCTCTGCATTGCCCTTTGGCTTATCTACTGCGCCCAGAGTATTCACAAAGGTTCTGGCTCCAGTGATAGCTTACTTCAGGCTACAAGGAATTCAAATCTATCCTTACTTGGACGACTGCCTGATTCTGGCTCAAGAAAAGGAAGACCTTCTACAGCATCTGGAACATGTTATAGCAGTGCTAAGATGCCTAGGGTATTCTGTGAACGAAATAAAGTCCAGTCTAGTACCCTCTCAAGACATGTGCTTTCTGGGTGTGAGACTGAATACAGCAGCCCAGATGGCCTTTTAACCCCGGACAAACAAAAGAGTCTATCACTTTACTTCCATCAACTATCTCATCAGTCCGTGCTGACTGCAAGGACAGTCCTTCAAGCATTAGGGTTCATGGCATCTTGTATTCTGGTGCTTCCCAATGCCAAACTGCATATGAGGAAGCTACAATGGTATCTCAAAATGTATGGACACAGCACTGCCAGGATTTGGACACTGTCATTCAAATAATACCTTGCCTTCAAAAAGAATTTTTGTGGTGGGCTCAGGAATGTCACCTAAACAAGGGACTCTCTGTGACCCGGCCAGAGGCGAGTCAGATTTTAACGACAGATGCCTCGGACATTGCTTGGGAGCTCATCTAAATGGAAAGTGGATACAAGACAAGTGGCCTGCCAGACTACAGCATCTACATATCAACATGAAGGAGATGTTAGCAGTCCAGTTTGCATTAATGGCTTTCAAGGAGTTACTTCTTCCAGGGCAGGTGTTGATTCTAACAGACAACACAACTGTCATGTGGTACATCAACAAACAAGGGGGAACACATTCTTATCCTCTATGCAGGCAAGCAATGATTTTATGGGAGACTGCGCTCAGCTTGCAACTAACTCTTCAGGCAAGGTTTCTGCCGGGAGCACAGAACTCCTTAGCAGATGTGTTAAGCAGACAAATCATGGATCCCCATGAGTGGAAACTGGATCTTCATGTATTTCAGAAATTGACAGTGTCATGGGGAACTCCAGACATAGATCTGTTCGCTTCTCCACTAAACCACCAGCTGCCAAAGTTTTGCACAAAGGGGTTTCATCACACAGCTTGGAAAGTGGATGCTCTGTCTTTCAGTTGGAAAAATCTTCATGTGTATGCCTTTCCACCTCTGCCTCTTCTTCCAAAGGTGCTCTTAAAGGTCAGACAAGACAAGCCAAGGATGATTTTAATAGCTCCAGATTGGCCTCGGCAACACTGGTACCCACTACTAAGGAGTCTGGTAAGGAAGCCTCCATGGCCTTTACCTTTGATTCCACATCTGTTATCTCAGAAGGACGGTCATCTGCTCAATGTCAAGCTTCACTCTCTTCATCTAACAGCCTGGCATATTCTGTGTTGAAACACAGCAGGTCTCAACTTCCTCAACAAGTTTTAAATGTGATTATGGAAGCTAGAAGACCTAGTACAAGGAAAGTGTACGCAGAAAAATGGAAGAGATTTTTATTTTGGAGTACAGCAAAGAATTTGGAGATTTCTGAGCCTAATTTGAGTGTGGCTCTTCAATATCTTACTGAGTTATTGGACAAAGGTTTGTCCTTCTCTTCCATTAAGATTCATGCTGCAGCAATTTCAGCTCACTATGATTGTGACCCACCATTGTTTTCGCATCCTTTGTTCAAGCAGTTTCTTAGAGGGGCAAAGAATATAAGACCCCCACGTAGAGCTCCTACTCCTGCTTGGGATCTCAATTTTGTGTTGGAAAAACTTACTCTACAACCTTTTGAGCCTGCGGCTACTGCTGAATTGAAATACTTGTCATGGAAGACTGCTTTTCTGTTGGCTATTACTTCTGCAAGAAGGGTGTCTGAGTTGCAGGCCCTTATGGCAGTAGAGCCCTTTTTGATTTTCCATAAGGATAGGGTATCATTACGTACTAATCCTTCCTTTATGCCTAAAGTGGTTTCTAGTGTGGCTTTAAACCAAACTATTCATTTGCCTACTTTTTATGCAGATCCCCAAAATAAAGGGGAAAAGATTTTGCACACTTTAGATGTACACAGGCAATTGCGTTATTATTTAAGCAGGACTAAGGATTTTAGGCAGTCTCAGCAGTTGTTTGTTTCTTTTGCTTTGAGTTCGCAGGGCAAGCCTGTGTCAAAGCAAACTATTTCTAGGTGGATTGGGTTTTGCATTGCATTTTGTTATTCCCATCATGGCAAAGAGATTCCTGCTGGGATTAGGCCTCATTCCACTAGGGCTACTGCCACTTCAACAGCATTTCTAAGGGGGGTGGCAACTAAGGATATTTTGGAGGCAGCTACTTGGAGTTCAGTGCATACTTTCTCTAAGCATTATCACCTTCCTCTCTACTCTAAGTCTAGGGCTGGTTTTGCCACAGCTATTTTGCAAGGCATGTTGTCAGCTCCTGCTTCTTTATGATTTGCCAGCCTCCCTTACCTCTGCTTTGGGATTCTACCCAATAGTTAGGACTGCAGCAATGTGGAATGAAGAACATAGTACAGTTTTGTACCTACCATAAATGTAGATGTTCGAGGATCCACATTGCTGCAGTCCAATTTACCCTCCCTCCTTCCCCTCTGTATTTAGGGGTGGTTGTGTAGGTGAGGTTATATGCTGATAATTTTGTATATATTGTACATATTTTTTGTGCAGGTATTTTGGGCCTTGTCTTTTTAGGGTCTTCTGACATCTGGGGCAAGAAAAGACTGAGGATATGACGTCGGTCATGCGCATTAGTACCCTGACGTACTGACGTCAGTCTAATGCGCCCTGACCGACGTCAGCCATATACTTTGGTATTCGGGCCGACTGGACAGCGGACTACCCCCAATAGTTAGGACTGCAGCAATGTGGATCCTCGAACATCTACATTTATGGTAGGTACAAAACTGTACTTTTTGCTATGTTAAATGGGTTTAACATAGCGAGACAGCTTTAAAAAAGTAACGGAGAAAGCAAGATCTCTATTGCTTTTTACAAACTGTTTCACTATGTTAAATGGGTTTAACATAGCGGGCGGCCACGGTGGTGCAGTGGTTAGCATTGCCGCCTCACAGCAAGAGGTTCTCCGGTTCGATCCTCGGCTGGGGTGCCTTCTGTGCGGAGTCTGCATGTCCTCCCTGTGGTCGCGTGGGTTTCCTCCGGGTGCTCCGGTTTCCTCCCACATCCCAAAGACATGCTGCTGGTGGATTGGATACTCTAAATTGGCCCTAGGTGTGCGTGTGAGTGTGCCTTCTGTGGAAGGTTGGGCGCCGGGCTGGCAACTCGACACCATAAAAAACTCTACTGCCATTCAATGTGCGGACAAGGTGATCCGCTGTGGCGACCCCTAACCGGGAAAAAGCCGAAAGAAGAAGAAGAAATGGGTTTAACATAGCGAGACAGCTTTAAAATAAGCAACGGAGATCTCCGTTGCTTATTTTAAAACTGTCTCGCTATGTTAAACCCATTTAACATAGCGAGACAGGTTTTAAAAAAAAGCAATGGAGAAAGCAAGATCTCCGTTGCTTTTTACACACTGTGTCGCTATGTTAAAGGAGTTTAACATAGTGAGACAGCTTTAAAAAAGGCAACGGAGATCTCCGTTGCTTTTTTTAAACCTGTGTCGCTATGTTAAACTCTTTTAACATAGCGAGACAGTGTTTTGAAAATGACTTATACTAATGGAAAAAGTCCGGGTGACCGGACCTTTTTCCATTAGTATAAGTCAATTTACAACATGCACGCTGGCCAATCAGCATGCACATTTTGGAATATTAATGGTGGGTCATGGTATAATCTCTCTTTCTTCAAACACCTTTACTGAATTAACACTTGTGACACAGGCAAATTTACATTCATATAAAAGCAATGAAACTATATTAACATAACAAACATTCTACTTCACATATATTGCTATATATCATATAACCTAAGCAACATTACATAAATTATTAAATTCCTGCCTTTTCTTTTAGACAAGAAACATTTTTATTAAACCATCACTTACTACATAGGCAATCATACATTTATCTAAATGAAAACAAATCACACTGACACAAACCTAGTTGCAAGCATTTTACATCACATACCATATTGACACACTCCCAGTTGCAAACATTATACATCACTTATAATCTACCCAATCTTTCTCATTCAAACATTAAATAGATCATTCATTCGTCCCTTGTAGGTATTGTTCCCACAATTCTCATTTTTAACTATCTAGTTTGCGCCTACCCTTTTCTAAATATCTCAATTCCAGATGTTTCATCTTTGTTACTACATTCACTACTTCCAGTATAGTTGGTTTAGATTTTGATTTCCATTTTCTAGTAATTGCTTTTTTGGCAGCCACCATTATTAGACACGGCAAGGCCTTACCATATCTAGGCATTTCCAATTTTGTATCATAGCTCAGAAAAATCATCTCCCTTATCAGACCAATCTGCCCACCCAGCATCTCCAACAGTGCATACAGCAGAGAATCCTTAAAGTCCACCAACTCACTGCACTCCCAGAAAATATGTTCCCAATTACCTCTTTCTTCCCCTTCACACCTCCAACATTTGCTGTCTGCCTGAGGAACGATTCTCTGGAGTCTACTTGGGATATAAAAATATCTATGGAAACATGTCCTAAATCTTCTAGTTCTTGTTGCATATTTGGGAGACATACATATATCCTCCCTTTGTTTCTTTGTGAATTGCTTATCCAGTCTCTCATCCCTATCCTTTCTAACCTCTTCTGAATGATTCTTATAGTTATCATGCAATATTTTATATGCTCTACTAATTATTCCTTTTCTTATAGCAACTTCTGTTCTAGACTTTATGAAAACTCTACCAGTGCTGGTCTTTCATTTAGCACCCCACTATTTCTTTTTCATTGCCTATACTCTAATATCAATCCCTGACAGGAAAGGCAGTGTCTAACCTGCAGTCCAAATAAATTATTGGCGTTTTCCTATTCCATCTTCTTTCCCTCTCTAGTTATTTGCTCACAATACTTTGGTTTCTTTGCCAGTTTTTTCCAATAAATTCCAGCCCCCTCTTGCCTATTGTCTGTACCCCTAATTGCAGTCATCCCTATCAGCAGAATCTCCTTTCTCCACTCTCATGTTGGTTTAGTTCTTAGAATACTTACTGCTCCTTTATGGATATAATATTCTGCATGATTATTGTTATTTTCCTTAAAGGCCTGCATCCAAAATCCCAGTCTCTCCTTGTTTCTTGAGCTTTCCTCCTATTTCATCATCATCCCTTTCCACTTTGAATTATAATTTCCTGCTTGTGCTAGTGGTGGTAATTATTCTGAGATGACCTTGGCTAAACATGTAATTCATTATTTTATAATTTGGTTGCTTACCTCAAACGGTTGTAAATATGAGCTGCCAAATAGATTTCCAAGTAGTTATGGGTTTGAAACCTTCGGTTTTCACTTTAATATACATGCACACATAAATAGGAGTACTGAAAATATTTCCGCATGATCTGCTGCATCATTTTTGTTTGTAGATTATGTTCTCCCTTTCCTTATTGTAACATTTGCAATGTTTTTTTCAGGACCCTTAGTATAGACACAGAAAACATGACAGCTTCCATGAGGTCCTTTCTGTTGTTACCTTCAAGAAAAAGCTGCATACATAGCATCCGCGTCTTGTTAGTGACCTTTCTATTATTAATGTCTGTATTAATGTCTGTAAAACATTCCCATTTTCTGGTTCTATAAGGAATCATGCTCTACTGCATAGCAAACATTTAAGTGATCTTTAACTCTGTATTAAGCGCATCAGAGCTTTTTATATCAAATCCTTTTTACATTTATCAAACATTTTAGTGAATAAAACTTGTCATTCTTTGTATAATCAACTTTTCAGTTGTTTATACATCTGGGTGATTTCTTCAGTGGTCTTGAAAATCTACAGTAATTAATCTGGCTTTCTCTATGGACGTCTACTTTTACTTTTGGTATAGGTTTGCTTTCTTGGATACCAGTAATGACACAACAAAAGCACTTTATTCAAGTGCGGCTGCTTTCTTATATGGCTGTAGTACAACTTTATACTGTTATGCTTTCTCAATGTGTATATCATTCCGTACACTATACATTCCTGCCTCTAATAAATGTCTCAATTTTCTTTCGTACAACTGAACATTTCTCTGCATGGTATATAATATCAGTCAGATGCTCAAACAGTTGCTACAGCTGAAGGTTACTGATTGTGCCATAATTTTTCTTTATTCTCACTCTGTTTTCTCTCTACAGTTATTGAGCTCTTTAAGAGTGCCTAACATAGTAATATATCTACTTTTTGTTGATTTTTTTTTCTATCACCTCCTTTACCGTTTCTTGATTCTGTAACATTAGAAAAACTGTAAATATCACTAATTTGCCTTTTATTCTTCAACCTACTAATAAGTCAGCAGCTATGAAAAGATTTGACAGTCACTATAGCTGTTACTAGCACCCATTTTCATTTGGTTCTTTATTCTTTGGATAGTTTATTTACTTGTTTGTGTGATTGCAGCTATCTTGGACTGGCGGATACCTACCTTTGAGAAGACAGACTTTAGTGGACTTACGGCTCTGCTACTTGTACAATTTGTATAATTACTCCATGTTACTTGGAACTATAATCCATACCAATCAAGTGCATTGTTTCTTTAAACCAGACTAAATCTGTGTCCAACTGAGTCCACAGATGTAGTTTTTTCTTTACTATGGAGTCCATGGAATTTATCAATTAGCTGCTCTTCTGGATTGCTTTTATGGTTCATATTACACACATTATAATTTTGTACCACTTTCTCAATTTTCCTGGCATTTGTGGGCAGTGCATAGTGTATTTTGCTCATTCTTTGCAATTTACTACAATATAATTCATATTTTCTGTAGTTTTCTTTTCTCTTAGCTGATTATGCACAGTAATTATGCCAGTTCTGAGTATTAGGCCTTGGACAAAATCTATATCCTCTTTGAAAGAAATGCAAGAGAGGATTTCCTTTCTAAATGCAGATATTTGTCTTGATAATCTCTCCATCATCTCTTTTAATAAAAGCATTTCAGGTCAGTGTCTGCACATCTGATTTTTAAAATTTTCCCACAGTTCTAGACAACAATGGAATCACTTAGAGAAACTAGTGATTCTACTAATTTTCTTGGTATTCCAGTATATGTTATACTCCGCATAAATATACTGAAGGTAGCACCTTGTCTTGTTTGTATTTCTCTTTCAAGTCATACTCATGCAGATTAAGCACCATGCTCTGTAATCTTTTACAAAAACATTCTAGATGGCTGGGCAGCATTTTATAATCTATATCCAATTGTACTTATTTGCCATATATATTTGATATAGATTTGTGGAACTTCTCGTGACTTTGACATTTGAAATACTGCTATGACTTTCTTTGAGTTTGGCTGCAGCTGCTCTGACATTAGAATAAAACCCAGGCATTATAGACTAGACACTCTTAATGTATACCTGCTCTTATAGCTGTATTAGTCTTTTACCAAGCACTGCTTGAGGTTAACTGCACACTAGCAGATCATTAATTATATTTGCAACACCTTGTAAGTATTGCTTACTGCAGCAACTATTTGAAATGGTTCTGATGAAGACAAGTTAGAAATCTCATGAATCTACATCTTCCTAAAACATATTTAGCTCTGTTACCCATAATCCATGGTTTGCATCTAATACAGTAAAGAACTTAGCATTTGGCAAAGTTGAGCCAATTTCCTTAGTTGTCAGCAATAGGTAATGCTTTATTTCAACCACTTTATTCAGATCTTGCAGATCAGTTCAATTGTAAATCTTTTCCTGTATCGAAACAGTGACCAAAATATTCACTCATTCTTTTGAAGCTGCCTTTTTGTAACACTTAAGCTTTGTTTTCATTACAGCTCATGCTGGGTTATACCCCTAAGAGCTATTAGTACTGTCCTGAATTTGTACTACTGATATGCTATCTGAACTTATTTGTATATGATATTCTCCTGGCAAACAACAATGAGTTTGCTTAAAAATATAAGGATATTAAGTAATGATTTAAAGAGCATAATTATTGCCTTGATGTGGTGAAGCAAGGAGGGCAACTTGACAATATCTGTTGTAAAACAGCTAGACAAGACATTTAAAATAAGTAAAATAGGCATTTAAAATAATTGGAATTTTGCTGGACACACACACACACACACACACACACACACACACACACACACACACACACACACACACACACACACGCACACACCACTGACTACAGTTTAAAAATATTTTCCAGGCTGGACAGATTAAGCTGGAAAACCAGACAAATGCTGACACACAACATGGAGTGCTGAGAAAAATACACCTTTTTCATGCTGAACAAGTTTATCTTCACAACCTGGCAGACACTATAAAATGTGCTGTTCTTATTTCAAGAACAGAACACGTGTACCTATTTCCTTGCAAGAAATCTCTTTTGAAAAATTCCCTCAGGATTTTGTTTCTGTAGATATTCTCACAGTCTGATTGCTTAAAATGTCTATAAGTGCTGAGGCACCTAATTACAGATTTAGGATCTCAGACATGAGTCACTATAAGCCATATCTGTTGACACAAAAGATGGAAGTTTTTATCCTGCTAGATAAACTGGATCCTCCCTAGCAGATATGGGTATAAGACTTCAGTGTTAAGGCCATTGAACAATTGAGTTAGGTAAGTTTAGTAACAAAACCGTTGTGCACTCAGTAAGAGACAGTGTGAATAATGTATGTATTATTTATTTAGTATATTACTAAGTACGCATGTATCTATTGGCTACATAACATGAGTATAGTGTACTACATACAGTTATGGATTATATGGCTTTAGTAGCAATAGTGTAATGTCTTATGCTGTAAAAGCCTAGCAATCAGTCATGCTCTGCTTGCTATTTAATTAAGAAATAAAGCATTTTCTAACCCAATTTACAGTGTAGGACAGTGATATTACTATTGGCCTGTTCTTGAATTAAACAGCCCATTTAAACATGAAGCAGCCTGTAAATACTCTGTATGTTATCCAAGATGACTCTATGTGACAGTCCACGTACACATCTAAAATGTGCCTGTACACTGTGAATATTCTTCTGACAAATGAAATTTTTTTTTAACAAGAGACATCTTTATTAAATTATCAGGGTCTATATCATTTCACCGAAATGGCTGAAGTTCGAGCACCATATCAAACTTCTAACCACAAAGGAAAAAAATCACTGTTCCAAGAAACACACACACAACAAAAGCACATAAAAAAAAACAGCAATCCACACACAAACACTTAAAATCCTACATCTAACCCTACAATAACTGTACATACACTACTATCTATCCACTTACCTTAACCCAAACCCTAACCCTAAGTTCCGTCACTATCGCACACTCACCTGACCCGCGCCCTAACCCTAACTCACCTATCCCACCCTAACCCTAAAGTCTGTCACTATTTCACACTCACCTCACCCACACCCTAACCCTAACTCACCTAACCTGCGCCCTAACCCTAATGTCCACACAATCGCACACTTACCTGAACCCGACCCATAACTTCCCACCACAGTCCTGATAATCGTAAAGCCACAGAAATGGCCCACCAAATTCTTTCCCTGGGAAATAATTTGATGTTCAGCGACTTCACGATAATCAGTGTTCGAACTTCACAGTTCGAACATCTGGTGTTCGATCGTCAGCCGTTTTGACAGACTGATATAGACCTAATTATCACATATGACACAGGTAATCATACATTTATATAAATGAAAACAAACCATAGTGACATATTTGTAGTTGCAAATATTATTAATCACTTATAATCTATCCAGTCATTGTCACTCAAACATTATATAGCTAATTGAAATCCTGCTGCCTTTTAAATCTCAGTCCCCCTCCGTATATGTTGTTCCCACAATTCCCATTTTTTCTATGTAATTTACTCCTACCCTTTTCTAAAGATCCCAATTCCAGATGTTTTATTTCTGTTGCTATATTCACTACTTCTAGTAAAGTTGGTTTATAATTTGATTTTCATTTTCTAGTAATTGCTTTTTTGGCAGCCACCATAATTAGACTCAACTTTAAGGCCTTACTATGTCTAGGCAATTTTGATTCTGTATCATAGAACAAAAAAATTAATTTCCTTAGTTACACCAATTTGCTCACCTAGTATCTCTGACAGCAGTCTGTAGGGGATCTTTAAAGTCTGCCAACTCACTACACTTCGAAAAAATATGTTCCCAATTATCTCTTTCTTCCCCATCACATCAACAACATTTGCTGTCTAAATGAGGAAAAATTATTTGGAGTCTACTTGGGGTATAAAAATACCTATGTAAACACTTGCCAGTAAAGATCCTAAATCTTCTAGACTGTGTTGCATATTTGGGAGACATATATGTATCCCCCACCACTTTTTCTTTGCAAGTTGCTTATCCAATCTCTCTTCCCAATCCTTTCAAACCTCCTCTGATTGATTTTTATAGTTATGCAATATTTTGTATGCTCTACTAATTATTCCTTTTTAACAGCAACCTCTGTTTTAGATTCTGCTAAAAACTCTACCAGTGCTGGTATTTGTCTCTTTGTCTGTACTTTGATATCAGTCCTTGATAGGAAAGGCAATCTCTAACATGCAGTTCAAATAAATTCTGGGCCGGTTCTCATTCTATTACATTTCCCTGTCTAATAATTTGCTCCCAATACCTTGGTTCTTCTGGCAGTTTTCTCCAATAAATTCCAGCCCCCTCTTGCCTATTGTCTGTATCCCTAATTGTAGTCATCCCTAGCTGCAGAATCTCATTTCTCCATTCCTGTGTTGGCTTAGTTTTTAGAATACATTCTGTTACTTTATGAATATAATATTCTGTATGGTTATTTTCTTTAAAGATCGATATCTAAAATCCCAGTCTCTCCTTGATGTTCTTCATCCCACATTGCTGCAGTCCTAACACTTGGGTAGTCCGCTGTCCCTCGGTCGGCCCGAATATCAGAGTATAAGGCTGACGTCGGTCAGGGCGCATTTGACTGACATCAGAACGTCAGGGTACAAATGCGCATGACCGACGTCATATCCTCAGTCTTTTTTGCCGCATGGTCCGATGCAGAAGCAGTGTTGCAAGTGCCGTTCGGCGTTCTGAAATTTTTCGTATTCGGAGTTTCAGACCGAAGTCAGAGTTGGTTAAGTACCCCGTTGGGGAATATTTTGTTTTTTTCTTGCCTCAGTGGTCTACCGGATGTCAGAAAAAGTGAATAACTGTATTTCTTGTGGGAAACAGATACCGCATAGGGATTACCATAATTTGTGTATACCTTGTTTAGGACCTGAGCACGACGTTGTTGGATGCCGTTTTTGTGCTAGGTTTAATAAACGCACTATAAAGCGGAGGTTGGATTGTGCTAGGTTGGTCTTTGGGAAGCGGTGTAATTACAAAATGCCGTCGGATGCTCCGACGCCGGCTTCCTCTAAGAAGCGCAAGGACAAGGCAGGTAAACCTAGGTTAGAGTCGTCGTCCGAACCGGACGTCAGTTCTTTAGAGGTGTCAGTGGAACCGATGGTTCCGACGGAGGCCTCTCTGGAGTCCCAGGGAGAACCTTTGATTTTACAGGATGTGGCCTCCCAGGAGGCAGGGCAGGCTGTAGGGGCTTCTCAAGTAACTGTACTCCCCTCCCTTCCTAAGGGATCTAGGCCTTCTCTTTCTGCTTCCAAGGCTTCTCCTAGAGGCAGGTCTAGTTTAGCTTCTGTGGGTGTCGCTCCCAGTTCTTCAGGTGCCGTGCCCAAGAAGCACATGCTCAAAATGGCAGAGGATTTAATTACTTTAATTAGAGGCTCTATGCCCCCTCCTGATAAGAGGCCTAGGATGGAACCTGTGTTGGGGGATTATGAGCAGGCTTCAGATGTGTCTGAGTCTTCGGCTGAAGACTTGCAGGAGTATTCTCATTATTCTGATTCTGATGTGGATGATTCTACTCCTTCTGCTTCTCCTCCTGAGGATTTTTCTTTTCCAGAGACCCTTCACTCCATGAGAGAGCATTTTAAATGGGAAGGTCAGGATTTCTCTGATTCCAGGAAAAGGCTTAGGAATTTTGTTTTACCCCAGCATAGGCCTTTAGCTATACCTCCTGTTTTGAATGTGGTGGAAGATGTGTTTGCAGAGGCTTCTCTTAATCCTGACTCTTTGCCTCCGGCTCCTGTTAAGCCAGATAGGTATTACAGGGTGCCTGAAGCTAATAAGTATCTTTTTAAGAGTCCTAGAGCAGACCCAGAAACTGTTAGTCAGGGGCCTAAGGGTGTTAAGGCTTCTGTTGTCAAGAATCCGGTTCCTGCAGATAAAGAGGCCAGGGCCTTGGATAGATGGGGAAAGAAAGTTTATACTTCTTCCACTTTAGCCATGAGAGCTTTGAATTGCCAGTTTCACATGTTGAAATATCAAAATTATCTCCTTTCTCAGTTGAAATCTAAGGTTGATGCTCTGGCGGAAGGTATTGACTGTAAAGAGTTACAGGATTTAGTGCATGTTTCTGAACAGGTGGGTAAGCATTCTTTGCAATGTGGTTTTGTTGCTGTACAGGCCTCGTCTAGAGTGGCTGCCACTGGGTCAGTTCTTCGCAGGCATGCCTGGCTGAGGGATCAAAATTTATCTGATCATGTGAAAACTAGAATTTTGGATGCCCCTTTGCAATCTGATGTCCTGTTTGGTTCTCCTGTTGAGGCAGTTTTAAAGAAAATGGAGGACAAGGCTAAGTCTATGCAGACTGTTAAAGATTTTTTGCAGGTTCAGCCTCCAAAGTTTAGTAGAAATTGGCCTTCTAAAGGGTGGACGTATCCTTCTTATGATTCCCAGTCTAGGGGTAGATCTAGACGTGGCAGGGGCAGAGGTCAGGGCTCTTTCAGGCCTAGAACAGGGAGTTCTCCTGCACAGTCTACAAGTGAGGGCAGGGGTCAGTCCTTTCGTAAACAGACCCAATGACCTACCTTTTCAGCTGCCAGAGTCTTCGCCTGGCAGCACCTTTGGGAGGAAGGTTGGCACTTTTCAAAGAAAATTGGAGTTTGATTACCCAAGACAAATGGGTGCTGGATATCATACATCACGGTTACAGGTTTTATTTCCATACCTTGCCTCCTTTCAAAGGCATGCCAGACATTCCTCCTCAACAAAGAATAGAGGCTCACAAGCAAATTTCACTGTTACTCCAAATAGGGGCTATACAGCCGGTTCCTATGCCAGAAAGGGGCCTAGGATTTTATTCTCGCCTGTTCCTAGTCCCAAAGAAGGGGAACACGTGGAGACCAATTTTGGATTTATCTGTCCTCAATACTTATCTGGACATTCCCAAGTTCAAAATGTTGACGTTGCAGCAGCTTTTACCTCTGCTGGGCAAAAACCATTGGATGGTAACTTTGGATCTCAAGGAGGCTTACCTTCATGTTCCTATCAGACTAAAGTGCAGGAAGTATCTGCGTTTTCGAGCTGGGACTTCTCACTATCAGTTCTCTGCATTGCCCTTTGGCTTATCTACTGCGCCCAGAGTGTTCACGAAAGTTCTGGCTCCAGTGATAGCTTTCTTCAGGCTAAAAGGAATACAGATCTATCCTTATTTGGACGACTGCCTGATTCTGGCTCAAGGAAGGGAAGAGCTTCTTCATCATTTGGAATATGTGATAGCAGTGCTAAGATGCCTGGGGTATTCTGTGAACGAAATAAAGTCCAGTCTAGTAACCTCTCAAGACATGTGCTTTCTGGGTGTAAGACTGAATACAGCATCCCAGATGGCCTTTTTAACCCCGGACAAACAAAAGAATCTATTCCTTTACTTTCTTCAGCTTTCTATTCAGTCCGGGCTGACTGCAAGGACAGTCCTTCAAGCCTTAGGGTTCATGGCATCTTGTATTCTGGTGCTTCCCAATGCCAAACTGCATATGAGGAAGCTACAATGGTATCTCAAAAATGTATGGACACAGCACTGCCAGGATCTGGACACTGTCATTCGAATAATACCTTGCATTCAAAAGGAATTTTTGTGGTGGGCTCAGGAATGTCACCTAAACAAGGGACTCTCTGTGACCCGGCCAGAGGCGAGTCAGATTTTAACAACAGATGCCTCAGACATAGCTTGGGGAGCTCATCTAAATGGAAAGTGGATACAAGACAAGTGGCCTGCCAGACTACAACATCTACATATCAACATGAAGGAGATGTTAGCAGTCCAGTTTGCATTAATAGCTTTCAAGGATTTACTTCTTCCAGGGCAGGTGTTGATTCTAACAGACAACACAACTGTCATGTGGTACATCAACAAGCAAGGGGGAACACATTCTTATCCTCTATGCAGGCAAGCAATGATTTTGTGGGAGACTGCTCTCAGTTTACAACTAACTCTTCAGGCAAGGTTTCTGCCGAGCACAGAACTCCTTAGCAGACGTGTTAAGCAGAAAAATCATGGATCCCCACGAGTGGAAACTGGATCTTCATGTATTTCAGAAATTGACAGTGTCCTGGGGAACTCCAGACATAGATCTGTTCGCTTCTCCTCTAAACCACCAGCTGCCAAGGTTTTGCACAAAGCGGTTTCATCCCACAGCTTGGAAAGTGGATGCTCTATCTTTCAGTTGGAAAAATCTTCATGTGTATGCCTTTCCACCTCTGCCTCTCCTCCCAAAGGTACTTCTGAAGGTCAGACAGGACAAGCCAAGGATGATTTTGATAGCTCCAGATTGGCCTCGACAGCACTGGTACCCACTTCTGAGAAGTCTAGTACGGAAGCCTCCATGGCCTTTGCCTTTGATTCCACATCTGTTGTCCCAGGAGGACAGTCATTTGATCAATGTCAAACTTCACTCTCTTCACCTAACTGCATGGCATATTCTGTTTTAAAACATAAAGGGTCTCAACTTCCACAACAAGTTTTGAATGTGATTTTGGAAGCCAGAAGGCCTAGTACAAGGAAAGTGTACGCAGATAAATGGAAGAGATTTTTGTTTTGGAGTGCAGCTAAGGATTTGGATGTTTCTGAGCCTGATTTAAGTGTGGCTCTGCAATACCTTACTGAGTTATTGGACAAAGGTTTGTCCTTCTCTTCTATTAAGATTCATGCTGCAGCAATTTCAGCTCACTATGATTGTGACCCTCCTTTGTTTTCTCATCCTTTATTCAAGCAATTTCTTAGAGGGGCAAAGAATATAAGACCCCACAAGAGCTCCTACTCCTGCTTGGGATCTCAATTTTGTGTTGGAGAAACTCACTCTACAACCTTTTGAGCCTGCAGCTACTGCTGAGTTGAAATATTTGTCATGGAAAACTGCTTTTTTGTTGGCCATTACCTCTGCAAGAAGGGTTTCTGAATTGCAGGCCCTTATGGCAGTTGAGCCTTTCTTAATTTTCCACAAGGATAGGGTATCTTTACGTACAAATCCTTCCTTTATGCCTAAAGTGGTTTCTAATGTGGCTTTAAACCAAACTATTCATTTGCCTACTTTTTACGCAAATCCCCAAACTAAAGGGGAAAAGATTTTGCACACTTTAGATGTACACAGGCAGTTGCGATATTATTTGGACAGAACTAAAGGGTTCAGACTATCTCAGCAGTTATTAGTTTCTTTTGCTTTGTGCTCTCAGGGCAAGCCCGTGTCAAAACAAACTATTTCTAAGTGGATTGGATTTTGCATTGCTTTCTGTTATTCCCATCATGGCAAAGAGATTCCAGCTGGGATTAGACCTCATTCCACTAGGGCTACTGCCGCTTCAACAGCTTTTTTGAGGGGGGTGGCTACTAAGGATATTTTGGAGGCAGCCACTTGGAGTTCAGTGCATACCTTCTCTAAGCATTACCACCTTCCATTGTACTCTAAATCCAGGGCTGGTTTTGCCACTGCTGTATTGCAGGGCGTTTTGGCAGCTCCTGCTTCATTATAATTTAGCCATCCTCCCTTACCTCTGCTTTGGGATTCTACCCAAGTGTTAGGACTGCAGCAATGTGGGATGAAGAACATAGTACAGTTTTGTACCTACCATAAATGTAGATGTTCAAGGATCCACATTGCTGCAGTCCAATTTACCCTCCCGCCTTCCCCTCTGCTGTTTGAGGTGGTTGTGTGGGTTGGGTTATCCATCTGAGGTATATGGTGTTTTTTGTATATATTGTATATATTGTACATATTCTTGGTGTTAGGCTGGTTAGTTGTTTAGCTGTTGCCTAGGGGTTTTTGACCTTTTTTCTTTAGGGTCTTCTGACATCTGGGGCAAGAAAAGACTGAGGATATGACGTCGGTCATGCGCATTTGTACCCTGACGTTCTGATGTCAGTCAAATGCGCCCTGACCGACGTCAGCCTTATACTCTGATATTCGGGCCGACCGAGGGACAGCGGACTACCCAAGTGTTAGGACTGCAGCAATGTGGATCCTCGAACATCTACATTTATGGTAGGTACAAAACTGTACTTTTCTTGAACTTCCCCCTGTTTCATCATCACCCCTTTCCATTTTGAATTATAGGTTTCTGCTTGTGCTCCATATAGGAGCCTTAAATGTGTAGCTCTGAAATACCCCTTTAAATAGGGTAATCCCAAACCGCCTTGTTCAATTGGAAGATCAACTTATCCCACTTGACTCTTGACATCTTTTCCTCCCAGTTAAAATCTATCAGCTCTTTAGTAATTGCTATCTACATCTTCTTCTCTGATTGATAAAATATGCCTGACCTGTGTATAAAACTAAGGAGACTAAAATCATTTTAACTGCTTGCATCTTGTTAGCTATATCCTTATAACAGAGCTTCCAATTTCTCAGTTTTTATATTCTCTTTTGCTTAATCTCTTCTCACATATCTTTAGCCAACACACCAGAATCCTTTTTAACCCCGTACTACTAAGTACTGCATTTTATCATGTCCCCATAAATATGGATATTGCTGAATTTGTGTGTGGGTACACAATTGTTACTGCCTCTGTTTTACCTTCATTCATTGTCTATTCTGAAAAGATCCGAAACTGCCTCAAAATGTCCCATGACACTGAAATGTTCTTTTCTGGTTTTATTAGGTATAGTATCTGCAAATAGAGCCTGCTTTTCTTGAATACCATATCAATTATATCCTTGAATTATTTCTGAGCTTATTTTCTTTGCCAATGGCTATAAATATAGTGTAAATAATAAAAAGGGAAAGTGACAGCCCTGCCTGGTTTCTCTGCTCAAACATAAATTATCTGAAATGAAGCCACCCTATTTAATTTTTGCCTCCAATCCCTCATATATTCTCCTACTCAACCTTATATTTTTATAAGGGAATGCAAATGCTTTCATTGTCCTGCTCATAAACTCCCAACTTACTCTACCAAATGCTTTCTCTGCATCAAGACCCACCAACAATAGTGGTATTTTCTTACATTCAGCTTCCCTCTGGATCATCAATATTCTGTTAATGTTGTCAAATGTTTGCTACCCCTCCACAAAACCACATTGATCCATATCTATCAATTTTTGCCTCACCTTTGCAATTCTTTTAGCCATTATATACATAAACACTTTATAATCATGTTTTAGGATTGAAATGAGCCTGTATAAAGCTGGATCTGATGGGTCTTTCCCTCTTTAGGTATTACAGCCACCACCACTTTCTTCAAGGAAGTTGGTGCTTCTCCTCCTCTTAAAATACTGTTAAACAAAACCTTCCAGATCTTTATAATTTTTTAATCTTCCTAGCTTCCACACTTCCACAGGAATACCATCTATTCCTGGGAATTTCCTGTGGACTGGTTATACATCACCATTTTTTATCTCATTTCCTCCTATCCTAACTGTTAGTAATAGAGCCTCATCTACCGCTAACCTTGGCATATTTAATTCTTCCAAAAACATTTCCATTTGTACCTTTTCTTGATCTCCATATTTCTCTGCTTTACACAAATTTCATAAAATTTCCAAAATATTTCTAATACTTCTACAGGATCTCTTGTTATCTTCCTTTTTATAGGCTCGGCAGCAACCATTTCTACTTTTTGTTACCTGAGGTGTTGCACTAAATGTTTTTGTGCTCTGGCATTATTATCAGAAACAGTTGCTTAACAGCAATCTTTCTAAATTCATGCATATTATTTGGGTAATTCTTTATTTTCTGCTTAGCATTCTGCAATTGCTTCTCTTCCTCTGTGAGATTTCCCCCTATTCTGTAATACTTTAACATTTGTCAGTCCCTCTGAATGATTCTTGTTACTTCTTAACCATACCTCTCTCTCTTTTATTTCCACCCTATTTTTAAATTCCACTTTAATTTTATCCCACTCCCTAGCTATATTTTCAGAAGAAATTTCTATCTTCTCTAATAACTCCTGAATTATTTCCACTACCCATTCCTTATATTCCCCTCTTTTCAACAGATAGATGGAAAAGCAATAGTGCCTAATTAATCATGGGTATCAATGTCTATTTGCTCTCTACATATTTTTTATCCAACACTAACCCCATTATACCAGTTATTTTCAGGATCCAAAAAATTCATAAAGGGGTACTCCAACCTCCTTTTAGACCCATTGTCTCTGCAACTAACTCCAGAACATGCCCATTAGCTGCTCTGATTGCCACATGGGTTAAACATGTATATGATGCAGTACTACATTTAATTAAAGACTCCTATTTTTTTATAATATCTAAAAGAACGTATGTGGAAGGAAAATCTTGTATTTGTAACAACTGATGTCAAAGACCTGTTCACTATCATTCCCAAGAATGAAGGTCTAAATATTTTCACCTGAGTTTAGCAAAATGGTCTACCCTCTCTAACAAAAGAATCAACTTGGTCATGGAATTAATGGCTCTTGTCTTAGAACATAACTACATTTATTTTAAGGGGGAGTTTTTTCAGCAAATAAGAAGAGTGGCAATAGGAGCATCGTGTGACCCTGCTTTTGCAAACTTGGTATTGCTAGGTTGGCAAGATCAGTTTGTATTTAAAAGTTCCTTCACCAAAAACCTACATTTATATGTACATTTTTGACAATATATTTCTTTTATGGGAAGGTGAGGTACACAAAATCCATAACTTTGTAGCATACTTGAGCAAGACTAAGGAGTTTTTTAAATTTACGTAATCTTGGAGCAGAAAAAAGATAAGCTATCTACACTTCACCAGTAGCCACCTTATTTGGCAAAAAAAAGAGCTTAGTGAAGGGACAAGCCATTAGGGTAGCACGTATGACCTCCTTAAAGGATGATCTATGGCTTGGCTTGAGTTAGCAAAGTTAAGAGATTTTTTTCAGCAAGGGGGTACCCTGCTCATATTCTAGATACCTTTTTATTAGAAGTGTATAATTGGTGGGGGGAAAGATATAAAGCAGTTCTAGGCAATGGACTCACTGCATCTACCAACAACATGGAACATAAATATGAAAGGGCCTTTGTAGTAGAACATAACAAGTTCTCTTGGGAGATCAAAGACATCATTAAAAGAAATTGGTACATTTTTAAGACTAACTCTGAAATTTATCATTTGGTAGGGAATGAACCCACTTTTACTAAAACAGCACCTGATTTCAAACGATTAATGCAGAACAATACCCCACTCGGGCATCATTGATAAACTCATCAACTTAAATGTAAACCCATACATTACAAGATGGGTTGCAAACTGGCTGAGTGACAGAACCCACAGGGTCAGAGTTGCTGGTGCCATGTCAGACTCAAAGCCTGTCACAAGTGGTGTCCCACAGGGCTCAGTCCTGGGCCCACTCTTGTTTGGCATCTACTTTTCTGAAGTACAAGCAAACACAGAAGGGTTATGGCTGACAAAGTTTGCAGACGACTGCAAACTGGGCGCCGTAGTTGAAAACACATCCGACACAGATATCCTTCAGAAGGGTCTCACAGAAACGGATAACTGGTGCCAGAGCCATGGCCTAAAGTTAAATGCCAAGAAATGCATAGTCATACCCTTCGGGAAAAATAAGGTTACCCCTAGCTACCATATAGGAGGCAATCCCCTGATCACAGAAGAAGTTATCAGGGACCTGGGAACCCAGGTGGACAGTAGCCTTTCATTCGACACCCATATTGCTAAAGTAGTTAGGAAGACCTTCTACATTGCCCACCTTATCATGAAGGGATTCACATCTAGATCAAGGGAAGTCATAGTCCCCTATACTCATCACTCATCAGACCAATGATCGAGTACAATGCCCCATTCGGAATGTATCTGACCCGACACTTGCAGCAGCTGGAGAGGCCACAAAAGTTCCTCACCAAAAGGATAAAGGGTCTCAAAATCTGTCTTATGCTGCCCGACTGAAAGAACTCCAGTTATATTCAGTTGCTTACCGCTTGCTCAGAGGTGACCTATGCCTGACATACAAGGCCATGTCAAACCCAGATTTGATGAACATGCTTCATCTCAGAAAATCTAGATCCCTCAGAGCCACAAGGGCGGGAGACTTAAACCTCGACACGGTTATTAATAGGACGTGCTGGAGGGATAGATTCATCACCCAAAGACTCCCTATGCTGTGGAACAAAATCCCGGTTTATGTGAGGCAGAGCACCTCGCTGGCCTTGTTCAAGAGGAATCTTGACCAATGGATGGGGGATCACAGATACACCCCAGGGGTTACCTCAGTGTCACTGCTTGACAGAGGCACAGCAAAATAATGGGCATAGTTTCTCCAATCTAAAGGGGTGGCGTAAGCCACAAAACTATGGGCTAGGCTTATAAATGCCCTCGGGCAGATAGCCTAGTATGAACCTATGAACCTATGAACAAATATGGTACAGTTCCAAAGGCAATTAAAGGAACTATGAGATAATGGTGTTGTAAATAGTGTAGTTACATCACTAGGAACCAGACCTTAACATTAGGTAATACTATGAATAGCAGAATAACCTTTCCGGGTGGCAATTGTGCCACCTCAGCAGTAGTATATCTTGCTTACTGCATTGAATGTTTAGCATTTCATGCTGGCAAAACTGAGCATGCCTAAAAGACATGTATATATGAACACATGTGTAACACTGATAGCAATAAGGAAAGTAGTGCTTTATTCAAACATTCTGTTATATGTCAAGGATTTAAAAAGTTTTGCTTTGACATCCTAGAAAAAATTAAGTTGGACCCAAGGGGGGGATTGGAAAAACTTTTTAAAAGTCAGGGAAATAAAGTGGCAACTTAGAAGTGGTGCAATACCCCCCCCCCCTTGGTTTAAACACCAATGTTTATATTGCTCCTGTGTTAAGTACAAAAGCTAATAAATTATAGGTTATTTAACCATCATTTACAATTATAATGTTGTTTGGTACATATACACAAATTGTATCTTGCTATCCATTTCCACAGGCAAGAGCTTCCAGTTTCTCAGTTTTTGTATTATCTTTTGTTTAGTCTCTTCCCACCTATCCTTAGCTGCCATAATAGATCCCTTTAACCCCTACTCCCCTACTCCTAAATACTTTTTTAATCATATCCCTGTAAATATGGGTACTTCCAATTCATGTGTGGGTACATAGTTTACAGTTATAGCTTGTGTTTTATCTTCATTAATTTTATATCCTGAAAAAAACCAGAGCTGTCTCAGAATGTTCCAAAAACAGTGAAGTGTACTCTTCTGGTTCTCTCAGGTACAAAATAATATCTTCTGCAATAAAGCCAACTTTTCTTGAATACCATACTTATTATATCCTTGAATTTCTGAGTCCCTTATTTTCTTTGCCAGTGGTTCTAAATATAATGCAAATAACAAAGGGAAAAGAGAATAAGCCTGTCTGGTTCCTCTGTTCAGACACAACTTATCAGAGAGGAAGTCTCTCATTAGATTTTTGTTTCCAATCCCTCATTTATCCTACTAATAAACCATATAATTGCATCAAGAAATGCAAATGCTTGCATAAACTTACTCATAAAATCCCAGCTTACTCTGTTGGATGCTTTCTCTGCATCAAGACCCACCAACAACAGTGGTATTTTCTTACATTCTGCTTCCCTCTGGATCATCATTTTTTATTAACGTTGTGAAATATTTGCCTCCCCTCTACAAAACCACACTGACCCATATCTCTCAATTTTGGCAAGATCATTGACATTCTTTTAGCCATTATAGACATAAACACTTTACAGTTATGGCTTAATATTGAAATGAGCCTGTATGAAGCTGATTTTGATGAGTATTTGCCTTCTTTAGGTATTACAACCACCACATTTTGTTCCAAGATGTTGGTGCTTCTCCTCCTTTTAAAATACTGTTAAACAAAATCTTCCAGATCTTTATCACTTTCTTCCCTCCTAGCTTCCAAACTTCCAGTGGATTACCATCTATTCCTGAAGACTTTTCTGAAGATTGGTTATACATTACCATTTTTATCCCATCTCCTACTGTATTAACTGTTAATTGTTGAGCCCCATTTACCTCTAACCTTGGCTTATTTAAGTATTTCAGAAATATTTCCATTTGTGCTTTTTCTTTCCCCACCTCTCTGCTTCATACAAATTTCATAAAATGTCTGAAATATCTCTAATACCTTCATAGGATTTCTAGTTTTTTTCTTGTTTTACACTCCATGCACTTGGCAACAACCCTTTCTACTTTCTGTTTTCTAGGTCATTGTGCAAAATGTTTCCTCCTCTGGAGTTAATTATAAAAAATAAATAAATAACAGTTGCTTAACAGCCATCTTTATAAACTCATACATATTATCCAGATACTGCCTTGTTTTATCTGTAGCACTTTGCAATTGTGTTTATTCTTGTACTGTGAAATTCCCCTTGTACTGTAATTCTTTAACCTTGGTCATCCCCTCTAAATAATTATTGTTACATCTTAACCATATCTCTTGTTCTTTTACTTCTACCCTATTTTTAAATTCCACTTTCATTTTATTCTACTAAATAGCTCCAACCTCTGGAGTACTTTCAATCTTCCCTTATAACCCCCAAATAATTTCCAGTACCCATCCCTTAAGTTCCTCTCTTTTTAACAGGCAATTGGGGAAGCATCAGTATCACATCTTTGCTTCATTGAGTTCCATTGTTATCATAGTAATTATTGGAACATGATCAGAACTAGTTATTAGATGTTTGTAAAAGTTCTCAATTAAATGTATGTTCCTGTCATATATAATTTCTGTCTAGTCTAGCCCAGTTATTGTACATTGAGGAATAGTATGTAAACTCTCTCCAAGTTCCTACTACTGAATTCATGTCTTCCATAGCAAATATTTTCATAACTTTCTTCAGACATCTACCCCCTTTTGTTATATTTTCCCTTCTAGGCTTCATGATACATATTCATTGTTGCAAATCAAATTACACTCTCCACCTATAAGTAATATTCTCTGCTGAAAGCTGATTTCTCCCAATTTTTTAAACTCAATAATAGCAGTTTTAGTTTGAATATAAATACATGCCACTGTAATCCTCATCCCTTGCCAGGAGTGCCTTACTACCACAAATCTGCTATTATTATTTTCCCCTCTTCTGTCAGTATTGGAGCTTCACTAACAATTAATATAACTACTCCTCTTTTACTTTGTCCCTGATATTCTGCTTAATATCCATTCCTAAATCCTTTCTTTATCAAATTCACATACTCATTTCTTTCCATATGTGTCTTCTGTAGCTTTGCTATTTGTAATCTGCATTCTTAATAAAATTAAATATTATTTCATTTTTGTCTATACACGAGACCATTCACATTCCAAGATAATATGAAAAGTGTAGCTGTTATGATAAGTCATTTATCTCATCAGTTATATATGACTGTTATATGTGTTTTTATTTAAAACTCATACTCAGGATACACTACAACCTCACAAAGGATGGCGACATCCACCCAAACCCTGGTCCATCCCCACTTGTTGACCCTAATCCCACTTCTACGTCCCTTATCACCATAGCTCCAACAAATAGACCTCCTAACTCACTGCTGGCCTGCCATCTAAACATTAGGAGCATAAATAACAAAACTCAGCACCTGCATGCCCTCTTAGCTGTTCATTCCCCAGATATATTATGCCTAACAGAAGCGTGGCTAAAGCCTGCCACCAAGGACCATGAGATTCTGCCACCAGAGTATAGTACGTTTTGACTAGACCCTACCACCAGAAAGGGTGGTGGGGTAGTCATACTTTACAAGTCTACCCTATCTGTCAGCATAGACACCCAACAACCCCCCAGTTCAATAATGCTGAAATTATTATCTCAAAACTACAAATTAACAAAAACAAAAATGTAAACATTGTCTGTGTCTACATTCCCCCAGGGAGGAACACAGAAACCTTAGAAGACTTCTTATATTGGTTATCCAATAACCCCCCAAGAAACAATTGTTCTTGGGGATTTCAACATTGACTGGAACACTTGCTCTTGTGGAACCCCCACAACCCACATAAACCTCTGTGGATTTACTCAAATCATAACCTCCACCAGGACAGGAAAACCTGATAACAAGGAAAGTACCCCAGACTGGATACTTGTCAATACCCATCTTCAATCTTATAAATCAGCCTGATGACCTAAGTGACCACTGTCTCACCTATGTAATCAAACTCAAAGTAGACTGCTCCTACCAACCCATCTATAGAACATTAAGAAACAACAAGAAATTTATTCTCACCAAGTTTCAAAATTAACTTAAGGCATGCAACTGGTCAGTACTAAAAAGTCTCCCCTAGATGAAGCAGTAGCATACTTTAACACCAAATTCCCTGCTATTCTTAACTCCCATGCTCTCAGCTGCTCTATTAGAACCAAAGTTAATATTGCACCATGGCTTTCTAAAGATACCAAAAACAAAATTTCACTCATAAACAAAGCATGGGCCACCTACCGAAAAACAAAAGCCCCACTTGATCAACTAAGATTCAGACAGCTAAGGAATGACACCAAAAATCCATAACCTTAGACAAAAAGAACCACTACTACCATCGACTGCAAAAACACCAAAACAAACCTCAAAAGTTCTGGGCAGGAATAAACAAACTACTCCACCCAGGCCAAACTGCCACTCCACCCCCCTCAGCTTCCCAACAAAAATCCCCAGTAGACATTACTAATAACTTCAACAGCTTCTTCACAGAGACTATCCAGTCTCTAGCCAGCCAACTCTCTCTCCCAATGGCTCTAATTCTAATGTAGCCACACCCAGTACCCAAACATACTTTACCTTCCAACCTGTTCCTACTCAACTTATTTGTGCCCTACTTAAGAAACTAAGACCCACCACCCTGGCTGCCAACCTCCTCCCAGCAGACTATCTGCAAAAGGCTGCTGACACCATAGCATAACCCATCTCAATCTTGATCAACAGAGTTATATCTGAAGCTACGGTACCCACTATATGGAAAATCTCCCATGTCATACCTCACCATAAAGGAGGCAGTTCCACTGAACTGTCAAACTTTAGACCCATAGCTATTCTGTCATCTCTAGCTAAAATTATGGAGAAGTGTGTACACATACAGCTCATGCACTACCTCACACAGAACAAGCTGTTGTCCAACTTTCAGCATGGCTTTAAGCCACACCACAGTACTACTTCTGCCCTCCTCTCTTTCTCGTAACATCATTAACCACAACCGCAATAATAACAAACTATCCTCAGCACTCTTTCTAGATCTATCCTAGGCTTTTGATATGGTTAACCACAAAATGCTTATAAATACCTTGAAGGCTTTCTCCTTAAACAACCATGCACTCCAGTGGTTTCAATCCTACCTGGAGGGCAGGCAATAGGCAGTCCTATGGCAGGACAAGCTATCATCTTGCCTACCCATCACATTAGAAGTCCCCCAGGGCTCGATACTAGGACCCCTTCTTTTCTCCATCTTTATCAACGACTTTCATTCAGTCATCCCAGATGCTACCTGCATTCAGTATGCGGATGACTCCACCTTGATTTGTTCTGACACCTCACCAGCTACTTTATTCACATTAACCCAAAATACCTTCAATACAGTGGGAAAATGGCTCTCCAATCAACATCTAATCCTAAACCCCAACAAAACTAAGCTGCTCCTCTTCTCACCCACATGCAGGACCCCCCCTGCCATCCTTCAACATAACTGCTAACAATGGTACTATCATCTCCCCAGAAGCCCAAACTAAACTACTGGGTGTCATAGTTGATAACAACCTGACGTTTGATGTGCATATCAATTAAACTATCAAAACCATTAATAAAAGACTTGGCTCTCTTTACAGAATCAAACCTTTCCTTACCCCACTTGCTAGAACTGCAATTGCCCGTTTCCATCTATGCCTCACCTCTATTCTCCAACTTAAACAAAACAGATCTTAATAAACTATCATCCTGCTATAACCACATTGCCAGATTTGCTACTGGCACAGGCTACCGGACACACCACTGTCACAACCTAAATTGCCTAGGATGGCTTGAACTGCCAAGCCTACTGCAGTTCAACCAGCTAATAGTGGCACATAAAGTCCTTTACCAACCAGAAAATACACCTGCAGTAAAAAATATTATCAGCCCCTACACCAGCACCCAGCCACTGTGATCATCCACTAGACTCCTAGTTCAAACATACAAATCCAACTACTCAGCTGGAGACTCTCTTGCCAACTCTGTTGGAAAAATATGGAACAGACTCCCAGCTGACTTGACCCTAGAACCCTCACTAACTTACTTCAAAAACAAACTCAAGAAATACTTCAAAACACATTGGTTATGTCCTTGCACTAACCCCGACTAGTGACCTCTCTATTTCTTAGATGCCTTACCTTCAACTACTTCTAACTTTTTTCTACTACTCCATTTCAGGAAGGGTCAATTGTATAACAGCTGCTCAGTGTGTCTTAAACCTGAATGTAATGTTATGTATGTTTAACTTTGAAAATAATGTTATGTTTTGTAAAGTGTTTTATAATAAGTTAGTACTATATATGCTAAATGCTGGTATTGCTTATGACTGTAATCTGCTTGAAACTAGCATTTACTAAATGTTCAGTTTGAATTATTATCTTGGAGCTTTTCTCCCCGGGCCTCTGCAAAAAATGGACATATACCCAGTCGCACTATCCCGGTCAACAAATGTAAAATAAATACATTTAAATGTCTATTTCCAGCTTTTGTGATACATGCACCCACTAATGTTTGGCAGGTTAAACGTTTATACATTTTTTTCTTATCAACATTGGTACATATGTAAAATTTTAAAAGACTTTTTCTTTTAATGAATACCCTCAATCAAAAAACCAAGCACATACCCATGACACCCCCATTACCTATTAACATAATACAAGCACACAAAAATACATACATTTTCAAATAAAGAAGTTTGATCCTCCTCACAAGATAATTTCCCAAACAGATGGCTATAAACATAGACATTAACCTAAAACAGAGATTATCCATGTTAAGATGCATGTTACTATATGTACTTATTCGTACATTAACTGGTGTCTGTTCTTTTTTATAGGTTTACTCCCCTCCCAGATGTGAAAAACAACTTGCATGTTTTCAGAAAGCATTAACTTTTATGCTTGAAGAAGCCAGTGTTCTGGCTTTTTATTTCCGGAAATGTAAGAGATAAAATGCAGTCCTTAGTTGTGGGCTTCTAAAGATAAGTGGAAACATTTATTGCTAAAGGAAAACTTGTCATTACATTCAGTGTTCCCTTATTTACTTATTTTTACTTAAAACATGTTATTAGGTTAAGCCAAGGGTCTTAATCCAGACATTCACCTATGCCAAAGTAGGAGAAAACATATCAGCTCTACATATATTATGAGCTGTGTACTTTTGCATCCCATCCCCCAGATCAACAACACAAAATTGCAGCCTATTATCTTAAAAATGCTTTTGTCTAGCCTTTTTTCTCTTTTTTTATGCATTGTAATATCTACATTTTTTAATATTAAAAAGAATGAAAGAGGAGAAAAAAATAAGGCATCAGTTTACTTTCATATCTTTATTGCATCAAGCACAGCTAAAATACTTTACTATAAAACATGCAACTTTTATTGTAAAAAGTTTCATAGAATCACTGTTAAGAACAGACATTGTTTTACTTACAATTACCTCGTTCCTTCCTCTTCCCAGCTCCTCGGTGCCCCTCCAAAAATTAATGGCATAAAGTGAGGCAAATGCATTTCAGTTCCCCACAGATTTAACAAAGTCAACAAAAGTCCACTCTTTCCACTTTTTCTTATTCAGCCATATTTCACAAATGTGACTGATGCTTTGTAGTCTTACATTTATTCACTAATTTTCATGTTGCTGGTCTTCTTCCTGTTCATCTCCATTTCCCAACTCCAGATTCTTGTTCAATTCCAGGATATTCCCGAATCGTCTGGTCAGCTCCTGTTCCTTTCTCTATTTTTCAAGCATTTTCCTCTGGAAAGTAGAAAATGTTTTACTGTCAAAAGTCTGTCCGTGTGCATTATTATCAGAAGAAAAGTCCTTTTCTGCTTAATGTCTCATTTTTCGTTGGACAAACTGTTGTATTTCCTCCTTAGTCTGTTCTGCATCAAAAATGATGTTGATCCTCCAAGAAAAATATTCTAAACACATCTGGATACAGCAGCTTGAATCTCACACCTGCCTCTTTAGATTCCCTGACTGATGGAATAAATCTGCTTCCCTTCAGCATGATGTGCAGTGAATAATTATTTCTCCCAAACACTCTAATGTCCCCAACATTTATTACTTTGCCCTTTTGCCAGTTTTCTTAGGATCAAGTCTTTCTGTTGGTAGGTTTGCATCTTTACTAATACAAGTATTGGTTTCTTTCCCAAGGCCAGATTTGGAGCATACACACAGTGTTCCTTCTAGTTTCTCTGGTACAGTAGAAAATGTCAGAATTCCCCCTACATACTGTGTCGTCTAAGTCTATTTTTGTGAAACATACCTTCTTGAACAGTCTCATACTCAGATAGCTTTTTTCTTCATTTTGACCTTTGATTCTTTTCAGTTTTTTTCTTAATTTTGACCTTTGATTCTTTTCAGTTTTATCAGCTAATCTCAATATCTGTTTAAGCCTTCTTCCATTTTTCCCCAGCATTTTGGTATTTGAGGTGATATACTCCTTCAGTGTTTTATTTATTTTAATCAGCTCTGAACACATTTGACTTATTTCTCCTCTAGATTATTGAAAGCCATGTCTTGCACCAAAATTGGAGCTTTAACTGATTTTAGCTAAACACACTGGTGGAGTTGAAATTATATTAATCAGTGTGCAGCCATCTTAAAAAGTCCAACCAAAAGACTTTCTTTAGCTACATCTGCCACCTTAATAGCAATATGCAGTTGTGAGCAGAGCTCATTGTTAATGGGCCATGTACAATGAGCCAGAAGATAACTTTGCCCCTCTCTCCCCCAGCCTCCCTTCAGGAAATACCATCAAATATAACACCCCCTACCAGTACTAGGGAACAAGTCTTTGATGCTCACTCTAAGGCCAAGAACACAGCATTGAAGGCCCCCAACAATATCCCAGATTACTTTCTAAATAGTTGAACGATGATCTATCAGGCCATCTGGAATCACTATTTAACCATAGGCTCCAAACAGGCCTTGTGTCTCATAAATGAAGAGCAGTAACTGTCATCTCTCTGCGCAAAGGTAGTCCATGTACAGACCCTGGAAACTACAGACCTATAGGTCTCACTAGTCTCATATGCAAAGCGATGGAAATAATGATCATGGAAATGTTCAATAATGACACAGGAAACCTCCAGACACTGGATGCAACCCAGAATGTTTTTGTCAAAGGCAGGTCATGCATACTAATCTTTGTGGAGTTCTTTGAGAAGGTCACCAAAGCAGTGTGTGAGTGAAAATGGTTCACACTGTCTGCCTTGACTTGGCTGAGGCATTTGACACAACACTCCACTTGGGCATTGTTGACAAACTCAGGAGGTTAGGTATAAGCCCTTAAGACACCCAGTGGATAGCCATCTGGTTCACAGACAGGACCCTTGAAGTTAGAATTGGGGAGTTCACCTCTACAAAGGGGCCAGTCACCAGTAAACAGCTCAGTCCTGGGAAAACTTCTTTTTGGCATCCACTTCTCTGAAATCAAGTCCAATGTCAAAGGCCACTGGATGACCAAATTTTCAGATAATTGCAAATTAGGAGCAGTCATAGAATCCCCCATCAACACTACTGTTTTCCTAGAAGAGTTGACATAGACAAATTACTGGTGTTAGAGCTATGGATTAAAACTAAATGCCAATAAATGCATAACAATATCCTTTGGGAAGTCAGCCACCCCTGAAACACTCCTCTAATAGTCAACCCAGTAGTCAGGGACTTGGAGATATAAGTTGACAGTAATCTAGCCTTTGACCATCATGTGTCTATGGTTGTGAGGAAATATGCAAATTATAAACAAAGGTTCAGCGTCTGGATGCAAGGAGATCACTGTTCCTTTCTTGTCATCATTCATCAGACATATTATTGAGTACAATGCCTCTTTTGGTATGTACCTAACCAGGCGCATCCAAGAACTAGAACATCCACAGAGGTTCCTCATTAAAAGAATACAGGGCATAAATAAGATATCCTATGCAGACCATCTAAAAGCCCTATCCATGTATTCTGTCACCTATATGCAGTTGATCTGTTGAGAGGAGATCTATGCCTGGCATACCAAATTTACCTCAGCTTTGGCTTTGGTAGACTTTATTTGTTCTCTTAAGTTTTTTTTTTTTAGTTTAATGAGAGGGCTTTTATCCTGCTGGGTGCTACTCCTAATTTTTCCCATAATTCTTCTTTCTGTTATACAACCTATTGATGTGATTCCACTAGGGTGGCTTGTTTTTTGCCTCTATGCAGCTAATAACATGCTTCTATAGGGTTTCTGTGAACAGTTCCTTGTAGACAGCAGCATTCTCATGGTTTAGGAGGACTTGAAATTTTCCCAGGTTTTCACTTAATAGAAGGAAGTTAGCCTTAGACTAATTCCTGAACATTCTAGCATTAGCCTGTGCTCCAGGTATTATTTTTACTTCATAGGAGACTGTTTTGTGGTCTGACCTTACCAGAGAGGACAGTGCACTAGGAGGTGTGTAGCACTCTCACAGTTTAGTGAGGACCAGATCTAGTATGTGTGTACCTCTCGTCAATGTATTAATGATTTAGTCCTCGGAGTTTCTGTTTATAAAATCCAGGAATCTCTGTGTCTGAACACATGGTTTCATATATGATTCTGAGTTAGTAGTGAGGTAATTAAATCGTCCATGAATATGGTATTAGTTTGGATGGTGAGGGTTACCAGTAAGCTTAAATGCATCTTATGGGTTTCCTGGGTCATAAAAAGGGATGTATAGTTCTTACCAGAAGCAAAACACTAACACAAATTCCAAGCTGGCACCTATGAAGTTATCAGGCTTTCTGGTATTCACCAGTCTCCAGAAAATAATGGCCCTATACTCCTTATCTCACCAGGAGCAAAAGATGATTATTGAGAGGCAGAATGTGGGCTCCCTTGGACCAGATGTTGCAGATTTTAAAGATAAGATGGAAAAATGGTTTAATATCCTAAGAGCTGCAGTGTACTCTAAGTGGTTAGATATGAAAGAGGTGGTAACTCAAGCTTCTACAGTCTAATAGGAGAATAACTAATTTTAAAATGGCAAGATAGATTGGATGGGGTAGACACTTAGTATTCTGGTTCTATGGAATACATTGGGAGGGCCAATAAATTTAACTAGCTGAAGGGGGAGTGAATTCACAAAATAATAATGTTGTGCTTACTGACAATAGCCAATGAAAGTGGAGAGGGAATGAATTATTGGTCAAATTAAAATAAGGGGCAAGCAGCTTGAAGGACAGTGAGTTAAAAATGACACAGCATTGAGATGGGAAAATTTTAAATTTCTGTGTGACTCACAAGACACATAGCTTTGGTTCCTTTCCTAGTTTAAATATGTAACAGAAAATAGAACACAGCACAGTGCAATGAAAATACACTACAACACAAAACAGAAGCAAGCAATAAAGCAATATACACTACAAGAAAGTAATACAAGGAAAAACAAACTGACTTATCCCTCACATCACTCTATGGCAGAATCTTAGTGAGCTTTTCCAGTAAAGCCTTAACATTTTTTATTTTATTTTACCCATGGATACAAGGGTTTAGTTCCTATATCTTCCCTCATTTCACAGGTAATTAACCTTTAGTGATCAGTTCTGATTTCTGTATGACTCCCAAGAGACACAACTCTGGTTTCTTTCTTAATTTAAATATGCAATAGAAAACAGAATGCAATTAAAACACAGCGTAAAGAAGATATACCAGGAAATAGAAGAAAACAATAAAGCAATACAAATTGCAAGAAAGTAATATGAGGAAAAACAAATTGTAGTTCTGGAGCAAAATTTCCTTCTACTTTAACTTTTCTACTGTCTGAAAAAATGCTTGAGTTTCCTTAGGTCCACTTTGTAATGTTGAGATTTCACAATCTCGAAGCTCTGAATACCAATGCTCAGAACTTTGAAACTGCGGAATCACAAAAAGTGTCAGTGGAGATTGCCGTACAGTGCGGATCGGGAACTTTACCATTCTCTTCACTGTAGTGTGATCTCAGAGTTAGTATATTTATATTTTCCATTCTTCATTCTTTTCATAGCTGTCCTTACTTCCTCCTTACTAATCTGTTTCACTTCCTGATTCAGTATCCCCACATCATCCAACCTTATCTCTCTCTCATTCTGTTCATTCATCAGCCCCTCAAGGTACTCTTTCCATCTGCTCAACACACTCTCCTCACTTGTGAGTACGTTTCCCTCATTATCCTTTATCACCCTTACCTGCTGCACATCTTTCACAGCTCTGTCCCTCTGTCTAGCCAATCGGAACAGGTCCCTTTCTCCCTCTTTAGTGTCCAATCTTTCATACAACTCTCCATATGCCTTATCCTTAGCCTTCGCCACCTCTCTCTTTGCCATGTGCCTCATCTCCTTATACTCCTGTTTACTTTCTTCATCTCTTTGACAATCCCACTTTCTCTTCACGAGCCTCTTCCTCTGTATACTCTCCTGCACTTCCTTATTCCACCACCAGGTCTCCTTGACCTCCTTCCTCTGTCCAGATGTCACACCAAGCACCTTTCTAGCTGTCTCCCTTACCAGTTCTGCTGTAGTTACCCAGCTATTCGGTAACTCTTCCCTACACCCCCCCAGTGCCTGTCTTAACTCTTCCCTGAACTCCACCTCACAATCACCCTTTTTCAACTTCCACCATTGAATCCTTTGCAGTGCTCTCACACTCCTCCTCCTCTTCTTGAACATTGATGTTATCCGACAGACCACCATTCTATGCTGCCTAACTACACTTTCCCCTGTCACCACTTTACAGTCTCCAATCTCCTTCAGACTGGCGCTCCTGCATAGGATGTAATCCACCTGTGTGCATCTTCCTCCACTCTTGTACATCACCCTGTGCTGCTCCCTCTTTTTAAAATACATATTCACCACAGCTATGTCCAGCCTTTTCGCAAAATCCACTATCATCTGACCTTCTGCATTCCTCTCCTTAACACCATGCCTACCCATCTCTTCCTCATCCCCTCTGTCCTCTTCAACAACATGCCCATTGAAATCCACTCCAATCACCAGTCTGTCACGCTTGGGTACACTCACCACCACTTCATCCAACTCACTCCAAAATTTTTCTTTCTCATCCATCGCACACCCAACTTGCGGAGCATATGCACTAACAACATTCATCATTACACCATCACTTTCCAGCTTCATAAACATCACTCCATCCGACACTCTTTTCACCTCCAAAACACTCTTGGCATACTGTTCCTTCAGGATAACCCTACCCCATTTCTCCTGCCATCCACACCATGATAGAACAATTTGAACCCACCTCCTATACACCTGGCTTTACTCCCCTTCTATCTGGTCTCTTGCACACACAGTATATCAACCTTCCTTCTCTCATAGGTTGGTACTAGGCTATCAGCCCTAGCCATAACAATTCCCTGGCTATTTCTTCCCACAGTATTTACTACCCTGGACCTCTGTCTAGCAGGGCGACTGACATGATCCCCGGGGTAAATTTCTTATCTCCCATCCAGTTGTCAAGGTTCTTTTTGAAGAGGGCCAAGGAGGTGCTCTGCTTGACATGTATGGGCAGTCTATTCCAGAGTATGGGGAGTCTCTGGGTCAGGAACCTATCCCTCCAGCATGTTTTGTTTATTGTGATAACAAGGTTTAGGTCCCTGGAGCATGTGGCTCTGATGAATTGGGATTTCTTTAAGTGTAGCATGTCCAACAGCTCTGTGTTTGACATAGCCTTGTATGTTAAGCAGAGATTGCCTCTGAGTAGACAATATGTGACAGAGTATAGCTGGAGTTTTTTTAGTCGGTCAGCATAGGGCATCTGCTTTAGGCCTGTGATTCTTTTGGTGAGGTGTTTCTGCGGCCTTTCCAGTTGTTGCAGATGTCTTGTGAGGTACATACCAAATTGGGCATTGTACTCTATGATGGGTCTAATGAGGGATGAGTACAGTGGGACAATGACCTCCTTTTTTTCTGGATGAAAAGCCCTTAGTGATGAGGTATGCCACATAGAAGGATTTCCTGACTGTTGTGGGGATGTGGTTATCAAAAGTGAGACCACTGTTCACCTGTGTTCCTAAGTCTCTTGTCACACTTTCTGTGTTTAGTGTACTGCTACCTATGTGGTAATTCATGAGTACATGGTTTTTCCCAAAGGGGATAACTATACATTTCTTGGCACTGAGCTTGAGCCCATTGCTCTGGCACCAAGCATCTGTTTCTGTAATGCCCTTTTGTAGAATATCCACATAATTTGGGGATTCAGTAATGGCTCCCAGTTTGCAGTCATCTGCGAACTTTGTTAGCCAGAGTCCTTTAGTGTTGGCCTGTACTTCAGAGAAGTAGATGCCAAACAAGAGCAGTCTCAGGACTGAACCCTGAGGTACTCCACTTGTCACTTGTCTGGAGCTGGATTTGGAGTCTGCTACTTTTACAGTGTGGGTTCTGTCAGTAAGCCAGTTGGCAGCCCATCGAGTGATGTAGGGATTTATGCCCAGCTTAGTAAGTTTATCTATGATTCCAGAATGGAGGATGGTGTCGAAGGCCTTGGCAAGGTCCAGATAGACTGTGTGGACTGCCTTACCCTCATCCACAGCTCTGGAGACTGATTTGAAGCAGTCAGGTTCAGGAGACACGATTGGCCCTTCACGAACCCAAACTTGGTGGGGTCCAGTGTTTGAAGGTTGTCAATGTCTTTGTTTCCATGATAATACGTTCCATGGCCTTGCAGATCAGGCTCATCAGACTGATGGGATAGTAGTTCCCAGGATCGAAGGTGGATCCCCCCTTGTGGAGTGGGATAACTGTAGCTGTGCGCCACTCAATGGGCATGAAGCCTGAGGTGAGGCTATGATTAAACATGACACTTAGGTGAGGTGCCAGTTCATTTTGTAGTTCATGTAGTACACAGCCTGGGATGTCATCTGGTCCCATAGATGCTGTATTCTTGGCTTTAGAGAGTGTGTTTTTTACCAGTGGGGCCATGATTACCGGAGTTTGGCAATCTTTTGGTATTGAGATGGGCCCTTTAGGGGGTAAGAGGGGGTGAAGTTGGCACTGAATCGATCTGCCAGGATATTGGCAATGTCCTTGGGATCAGTATATTTAATGCCATTCTGTTGTAGCTCAGAGCAGATCTGAGAATTGCCATTTAGATTCTTGACATAGCTATAGAATGCCTTGTGTTGTCTTTGGAATCTTTGGCAATTTTGTTTCATAACTAGTTTTGGAGGATTTTATGAGGGATCTCAGCTTCTTATTGAGGCTGGTAAGGGACTTTTTTGCATCCTGGGATTTTCCTCTTTTCTGCAACAGTTTCTTCCTTCTGTTGTATAGTTTGTTTATGACAGGGGACCGCTAGATGGCTTCCTTTTTTTGGAGGAGAGCATCTTGGTTCTATTTGGGATGGCACGATTCATGCATAAATGGATGTGCTCGTACAGTGCTTTAGTGTAGAATTCGGCAGTCAAACTTTCAGTTCCCGTCTGCATGGGTGTCATGAAGTTTGTCACTTCTGACTTGAGTAGCATGAAGTTGGCCTTCCCTTACTGGGGGGTGGGGGTGGGATGTGGATGTCAAAGGTGATTAGCTTATGGTCAGACCTAACCAACGAGGGGGTGACCACTGGTGTGCAGCATCTATTTCCCATGTTGGTAATGACCAGGTCCAGGATATTGGACCTCCTGATGAGACTATGGATTAGTTGATCCAGGGCGTTGGAATTTATGAATTCCAAGAACCGTTGGGCAAAGGTGTTGGTACACGAGTAGTTTTCCTAGTTAATGGCAGGGTAGTTGAAATCACCCAGTATTAGGGTGTTTGGTTGTATCTTAATATTTTCCAGTATGTTTAGAAAGGTGTAGTGAGAATCTTTGGGCATGGTGGTGGATCTGTAGCAAGCTATAATTTGGATTGCAGTCTTATCTAGTGTTAGTTACACCTGGAGAATTTTGGATGCATTGTGTTGGGCAACTAGCATGGAGATGTGAATATCCTTGGTGAATATGGACACTCCTCCACCTTTAGTGTTTCGGTCCTGGTTTGGTGGCCGAAAAGTGTGGTAAGAGTTGTAGCCTGGTATTGCAGGAGTGCTCTCTGGAGCCTTGAACCAGGTCTTAGTTACTACACAGATATGGATGCTCTCCATTTTTAGGAGTGCCTGTAGAGAGTGCAATTTGAGGTTTAGAGTTCTAGCATTGAGTAGCATTACCTTCAGATCTTGCATACTTGTACCTGTTACGGTGGTGGTTTTGTCCATTTTGCCTTGCCTAAAAAAGACACTATAGGAGTGACAAGAGCCTTAGACAGTAACCTGAATCCCAAGGGCGACAGGTGCAGACCATCTCTGGATAAGCCTTGTGTTTTGTTGATCATGTCATCCCAGGCAGACAGATACTGGATCCCCTTTGAATGACACCAGAAGCTTAGCCAATTATTGAAGTCAATCATTTTGTCCTTATACTGTGGTATCATTCTGGGCGAAGGCAGGATGCTACTCAGGGCTAGGGTCATACCTGCCTGGGTCACATGATCTGAGAGCTCCTCCACATGTAGTCCAGGGAGGTATGTCTCAAGTCATTCATTCCAACATGAACAATGACAGAGTTGTATTTGTACTTGTGAAGTGACTTGAGTGCATGCGTTGAGTGCATGCATTATGTGGCGGATCCTGGCACCTGACAGGCAGCTGACTGTAATTTTCTCCTTGTTCAGCCTGGTGAGTGGGACATCAGTGTGCTTGACTATAGAGTCACCTATGACTAATGTGTTGGGTATGTTGTTTTACCTTAGGGGCTGTTGGGTGGCACACTGGTGTTGTGAGCTATGTGATACGTTGGTTGTGATTGATGTTTGTGTTTCAGCTTCAGAGGTCCATGTTGCTTGGGCAGGTTAATATTAAGGGCCTCCGCATATGTGTTTTGTGTTGCTATGTGTGGGTGCTGGTGGTGAGGGTTTTGAAGGGCTATGTGTTGCTTGATGTGTAGTGCAGGTGTTAACCTTCTCCTCTTGATTGTCTAGCACAACCTTGGCTGGAGAGAGCTTTGCTTCCAGTTTGGCTATGTAAGTGCATCTCTTGCAGGTTGTAGTGTTGGGTGGTAGGAGGAGAGGGTTGTCTGTGTACATGAGGCAATTTCTGCATTGCCCCAGTATGCCCAGATTCACCAGGTGGACAGGAGAAATCACCGGAAGCTGACCCTTGGACATGCCTGGTTATGTACTTTTTTCCCCTTACCTTTGTAAGGTACTTTGCAATTATAGGCTGTTTAGTGCCCATGATTAATTTCTCCTTATTAACAAGGAGAGTTGAGTGCTTATAGCAGTTTAAGGCTTCCTAGTGCTTTCCAGCAGGTTTTAAAGCAAGTGCTAGTCACAGGGACTCCAACCAGAAAGAGTCGGGAATCAATGCATTCTGCTCCTACTCGCACCAGAATCAGAATATAAGCACAGATTCCAAGCTGTCACCTATAAAGCAGTTATTAAGCTTTCTGGTGATCTGCAGTCTCCAGGAACAAATGTAACTGCACTCCTTCTCTCACCAGGAGAAAACCGAAACACTAATCCCAAGATGACTACTGAGAGGCAGGATGTGGGCTCTCAAATAACTGGTGGTCTTGCAACAGATGCTTAAAGGTAAGATGAAAAAATTGTTTATCCTAAACACTACAGTGTGCACTAGAGGAATTAGATATGAAAGTAGGTAACTTAAGTTTTAACTGTCTAAAAAATTAAGTTTTGGTGGAGAGTCACTATTTTTAAAACGGCAAGATAGATTGAAAGGGGGTGGTCACTTTTGCATTCTGGTACTATGGAATACAGTAGGATGGCTAATAAATTTAAATAGTTGAAGGGGAGTGTTTTCACAAAATGATAATTTTGAGCTTACTGACACAAGCCAGTAAAAGTAGAGAGGAAATTAGGTATATGGTCAAATTAACATAAGGGGCAGGCAACTAGAAAGACAGTGGGGTTTAAGAACACAACAGTAATTGGGTGGCAGGGTGAGAAAAATGATTTCTGCCTGACTCACAAGAGACAGAGCTGTGGTCTCTTCAAGTTTAAATATGCAGTTAAAAGCAGAATACAAGTAAAACACAAGGTAAAGAAAACAAATCACAGTATTCAAAATAGAAAAAGGCAATAAAGTAATACAAAATACAACAAATAAAAAGCAAACTAACCTTTCCCTCACAGCAAGGTGTAGCAGAGACTGGGTGAGTCTTTCTAGTAAAGCCCGTAAAATCAGCTAGCTCTCTCCCTATACCAGTCATACTGCTAACATTCAAAGTTCCTACCCTCACTACTATACTCCTAACCTTCCTCCTCTCTTCCTGCCTTTGGTCATGCCTTCCCCTCTTCTCCTTTGGCCAACAGTAGCCCAATTTCTGCCAGCACCCTGTTGGCTAACAGTACTGGTGGCGGTCATTGTTAACCCGGGCCTCGACCGATACGGTATGGAAATCTGTATTGTTGTCTGCATATGTCATTTGGCAGAGGTTTTACACCGTATGCCCTTCCTGATGTAACCCTACCCATTTACCCGGGCATGGGACCGGCACAAAGAAATGCACTTGCTTGTGCATCCCCAGTGGCTGGGTTCCAGGAGTCCCTAACCATGTGTGTTTTTTCATTTCCAGAAACACTTAAGGACGAACGCTAGGAATTACCAAAAACAAAGCTGACCAGTGCAATCAAATAACACTTTTATTCGAAAAATTGATTTAGCGCTTTCATCAAAGCATTCACAGTATTCAAAATAGAAAAAGGCAATAAAGTAATTGTAAAATGTTGACTTCATCAGAATACTAAGTAGATGTCACTAATACATTTTATACCATTTGGATTTGCCGCCAAAAAATCAAAACCAATCAACAAGCAACAAATGCATATTTTTAAAATTTAAAGTAATACTGTGTGTCATTAAAGTTCATATTACCAAATACTAAACCGTAAAAATAATTAATAATGAACCTTTCAATATATCTGCTGTGTGTAAAAGCTTATTAAAAACATTTATGCTTTAAAAAACATTTATATGTGTATATATATGAAACATGTACGGACAAGGGGCTTTATAGTTTAGCTAATAAAGCTGGCTTAATAGGTACACTGTCATTCAAACCTGGGTAACTGGTAACATCTAAGAGCAACTGCCACTTCACTTCTTTTTCACCTGACAATGTCTTGATGTTCCCAACCCTAGGATTAATGAATACCTGATCTAATATAGCAAACTTAAAGTGGTGATGGTCACCTTTGTTCTCAATATGTCTATATAGGGCATTATTGGAATCTTTTCTCCTTATACAGTATAAGTGGTCATATATTCTGTTTTTAAACATTCTATAAGTTTTCCTACATAGAACTCAGGGCACACCATACATTTTGCTAAATATATAATATGCTTGGTGTTACAATTACCATTTTTGAAACGAATTTTCGTCCTGTTGACATTTTCCAAAATAGTACTATCTACATCTAAAATGTAACTATAATAATTACAAACTCCACACTTTTGTGTGTGCCCTTCATATTAGGTTTTCTTAAATGTGTATTACATACCTCTAAGTTGTTCTTAATGTTTCTGTCCATCTTGTAAACAAATTTCGGTACATCAATTATTAGAGATATGTCATCATCAGCCTTGAGTATGTTCCAATTTTCAGATATCAATTTCTTCACCCTATCTGCAAAAGGGCCATATTTTATTATACGAGCTCTGTTATATTGGGATACACTATTCATATTTAAATTGGTGTCAGAATGAGGTATTCCTATCCCCAATAAAGGTTTATATTTATTGCCCTACTCTCGAATAACATAATGAGCTACATCTTCTATTAAACCTTTTGGGTAACCTCTCTCCAAAAATAAAGAACTCATATAATCTATTTCCTGGACCATATCTGTGTAGCAGGAAGTCATCCTAGCTGCTCGGATGCATTGTCCCTTAAAGATGTTATGTTTTAACTTTTTAGGATGGTTACTTCCATATTCTAAATAGCTGTTACTAAAAGTTTCCTTTCTAAAAAATTTTGATGTAAATCCTGTAGAAGTGTTGCATATAAATGTATCCAAGTATGATATGCCCTCTGTCTTAAAACTATAGGTAAAATTTAAATAGGGGCTTGTGCCATTAAGATATCTGATGAATGGTTCTACATTCTCTAGGGGGCCATCCCACAAAATAAATGTGTCAAACAAAAATCTCATGTATAACCTAATGTACCTGAAATGATCGCTGTTAAAAAGATGACATTCTTCCCAATCAGTCATAACAAGATTGGCATATATTGGGGCACATTATGCCTTCATGGCTACTCCCCTAGTCTGTTTGTAGTATTCTCCCTCATAGTAAATAAAGTTGTTATCCAGCACAATAGACATACACTCCACTGTAAGATTTATACGATCCTATTATCCAGACCTTCAGCTCTAGGGATGCATGAAAAAAGGTCCACATCAATGGAATTATGGAAGGAAGATTTGGCCTTTATAACCATTGATGTTGTGGACCTTTTTTTGTGCATCCCTAGAGTTGACGATCTGGATAGTTTCCATAATAATATTTTAAAATATGCTAAATTAGCAGAGGATCATATAAACCTTACAGTGGAGTGTATGTGTATTGTGTTGGAGAATATTACAAACAAACTAGGGGAGTAGCCATGGGGGCATCATGTGCCCCAATATATGCCAATCTTGTTATGATTGCTTGGGAAAAATGTCATCTTTTTAACAGCGATTATTTCAGGTACATTAGGTTATACACGAGATTTTTGGATAACATATTTATTTTGTGGGATGGACCCCTAGAGAATGTAGAACCATTCATCAGGTATCTTAATGGCACAAGCCCCTATTTAAATTTTACCTATAGTATTAAGACAGAGGACATATCATACTTGGATACATTTATATCCAACACTTCTACGGGATTTACATCAGAAATTTTTAGAAAGGAAACTTTTAGTAACAGCTATTTAGAATATGGAAGTAACCATCCTAAAAAGTTAAAACGTAACATCTTTAAGGGACAATGCATCCGAGCAGCTAGGGTGACATGGATATGGTCCAGGAAATAGATTATATGAGTTCTTTATTTTTGGAGAGAGGTTACCCAAAAGGTATAATAGAAGATGTAGCTCATTATGTTATTAGAGAGTGGGGTAATAAATATAAACCTTTATTGGGGATAAAAATACCTCATCCTGACACCAATTTAAATATGAATAGTGTATCCCAATATATAGGGCAGCCATGGTGGTGCAGCGGTTAGCGTTGCCGCCTCACAACAAAAGGTTCTCCGGTTTGATCCTCAGCTGGGGTGCCTTCTGTGTGGAGTCCGCATGTCCTCCCTGTGGTTGCGTGGGTTTCCTCCGGGTGCTCTGGTTTCCTCCCACATCCCAAAGACATGCTGTAGGTGGATTGGACACTCTAAATTGGCCCTAGGTGTGAGTGTGTGCATGTGTGTGCCTTCTGTGGAAGGTTGGATGTCGGGCTGTCAACTCGACACCGTAAAACACCACTGCCAGTCATGAGCGGACAGGTGATCCACTGTGGCAACCCCTAACCGGGAAAAGCCGAAAGAAGAAGTGTATCCCAATATAATAGAGCTTGTATAATAAAATATGGCCCTTTTGCAGATAGGGTGAAGAAATTGATATCTGATAATTGGAACATACTCAAGGCTGATGATGACATATCTCTAATAATTGATGATGTACTGAAATTTGTTTACAAGATGGACAAACATTAAGAACAACTTAGAGGTATGTAATACACATTTAAGAAAACTTAATATGAAGGGCACACACAAAAGTGTGGAGTTTGTAATTATTGTAGTTACATTTTGGATGCTGATAGTATTATTTTGGAAAATGTCAACAGGACGAAAATTAGTTTCAAAAATGGTAATTGTAACACCAAGCATATTATATATTTAGCTAAATGTATGGTGTGCCCTGAGTTCTAAGTAGGAAATACTGATAGAATGTTTAAAAACAGAATATATGACCACTTATACTGTATAAGAAGAAAAGATTCCAGTAATGCCCTATATAGACATATTGCAAACAAAGGTGACCATCACCACTTTAAGTTTGCTATATTAGATCAGGTATTCATTAATCCTAGGGGTGGGAACATCAACACATTGTTAGGTGAAAGAAGTGAAGTGGCAATTGCTCTTAGATGTTACTAGTTACCCAGGTTTGAATGATAGTGTACCTATTAAGCCAGTCTTATTAGCTAAACTATAAAGCCCCTTGTCCGTACATGTTTCATATATATACATATAAATGTTTTTTTAAAGCATAAATTTTTAATAAGCTGTTATATGCAACAGATATATTGAAAGGTTGAAAGGTTAATTATTAATTATTTTTACTGTTTAGTATTTGATAATATGAACATGATACACAGTATTACTTTAAATTAAAAAAAACATGCATTTGCTGCTTGTTGATTGGTTTTGATTTTTTGACACCAAATCCAAATGGTATAAAATGTATTAATGACATCTACTTAGTATTCTGATGAAGTCAACATTTTGGTTGATGAAAGTGCTAAATCATTTTTTCGAATACGTGTTTTTTGATTTCACTGGTCAGCTTCGTTTTTGGTAATTCCTAGCGCTCGTCCTTGAGCTTTTCTGGAAATCTTTTTGTTTTTATTCTTGGTTGATGCCTGACACGCTTTCATTTTTTTGGGTGTTTTTTCATTTGTAATACATTTCAAAACTTGGTCCAGAAAAACAGCAATAGAGTATGTCTTTGATCCACCCGCTGCCACAATTGGCCTATATGGTGGATTTAAAATGTTTTTATGGACCTTTAGGATTCCGAATATTGTAGGCACCCTGGGCTTATTAACTTTTAAGAAACCAAGAGTTTCCAAAGTAATTCTTCCCTCCATATACAAATCTTCAAGGAATAAATCAATTTTTCAGTAAGCAATATTGATTTCATTCCTAGAAATCAAAGAATATTTCGTAGTATCCAGCAATATTTGAAACATAGCACTTGTGTAATCTTTTTTATCAACAATCATTGTACCCCCACCCTTAGTAGTTTTAATGATTCTAATGTTCAAATTCTGAACCACTTCATTTAAAATAATTTTCTCTGCAGAAGTTAAATTGTAGAATGTATGAAAGAAACTCATATAGTTCTGTCTTACAAGCTGACTCAAAAATGTGTAGGGTGGAGTGAAGTGGAGGGTTAAAAAGACTTTTCTTATAGCCTACTTTATTTTGATTTTCATGTTCATAAGTATCCTTTGCTTCTTTAAAAACTAAACCCAAGTTCAATTTCCTGATGAATAATTTTAATTCTATTAAGATATCACAACCTCCCCGATGGTACAAATTTTAATCCTTTTTCAAATATAGAAAAACATTCTGGGGTGATGTCAATAAAACTGTAGTTATAAATATGGTATCCATTAAAAGTATGAGTCACCCCATCATCTTCACTACAGTTACTAGTTCCTTGTTTTTCTCTTTGCTTTTCCTGGGTTTTTTTCCTTTGATTTGACCACAGCAAAATCCAAACTATTCTCATCCTCTTCATTTTGTGTGTTTGTACTATTTAAAATTACAAGTTCTGTTATATCAAGTTCTTATACCTTAGTAAGGGGAGGTGGGTTGTTATTAGACTATGAATTAACATTAGGTGTATCACAGTCCATCTGAACATCAGTTACATCCTTTTCACTGCAATGCCCGTCTTTATTTTTGTAATTTTTATGACAGCCTCTCAAAGGGTAGGCTATCTGGTCAGCATACTGCTTCAAATCTCTGAAAAGTTTCCTTTGCCTATATTTAATTATATCTTCACATTTTCCATCAGTCCTATTAATAACATTATTGTAGGTGTCTTTATGATAATCAAACAATAAATCATTTCTAATCACATTTTTTAGCACTTCATCTTCTTTTAATAAATTCTCGCTATTACATTTGTTATATTTAATAATGAGTTGCATAAGCTCAATGCCAAACTTAGCAAATAAAGCATTAAACTCTTTAACCATCTCCGGGTCATATTCCAACCCATTAGGGTATTTTAATAACCATAACGCCTGGGGCACAACTTCTCTCTTAATACATTCCTCCAGATATAAATTGTCCAGTCTCAAACATTTTGCTTTAAACAATTGGACTGAATGACTATGTTTCTATAAAATCAGTGCTGAAAAAAGAGGATCAAAGTTATAGTGTTAGGGGATTCTTTAACCCCTAAAGTGCACAAAATTATTCTGATTTGAAATGTTTGGCAGACTTAAGTAATCTTTTTAATGGTTTAATGTTTTAATTCATGTTTTTCTTAATCAATATTGACTTGGAAGGAAAAAACTTTTAAATATTGTTTTTTTACATCTTATTTGAAGTGCTTACTTGTTTTTTATGATTTATTGTTGTTTGTCTTTCAGCTTTTCCCAGTTAGGGGTCACCACAGTGGAACTCCGGTCCGCTAATGATTGGCAGTGGATTTTTACAGTGCCGAGTTGCTAGCCCAACGCCCAACCTTCAAAGAAGGCACACCTATTCACGCACGCACCTACCTGCATGTCTTTAAATGCACTCAACCGCGGGTGGGTAGGACATGCAGACTCCACACAGAAGGCGGTCCAGCTGAGAATCGAACGGGAGAACCCCTTGCTGTGAGGTGACAACGCTAACCGCTGCACCACCGCGGCCTCCTTTTTATGATTTTATTAACTGTTTTAAAAGGAGTATTTTGTCTTTTACAGCTGAGAATCGAACGGGAGAACCCCTTGCTGTGAGGTGACAACGCTAACCGCTGCACCACCGCGGCCTCCTTTTTATGATTTTATTAACTGTTTTAAAAGGAGTATTTTGTCTCTTTAAGAGATTTGGACAAATACTTAGGGTTGATTTATTAATTGAGGCTAGTATTTAAGGCCAAGTTGTACAAAACATTTTTCATTCTGATGAAGTCCTAGAAGAAAAGGACAAAAGCACTTAATGGAATTATTGAATAAAGGCTTTAGATTTTAACAGTCTCCTCTATTTTTCATATCCTGCCTTGCTATCATTGTTTTTTGATTTTACGTACAGTGTGGTAGCTTGCTCTTTTTCATTGGTTTACTAGACATACATGCTTTGCTAAAAGTAGAGACAGGTGTTTGGTTAGAATTGAACCAAGAGCAGCTGAATGGCAACCTAGATTTAATACTTTTTCTGCTGCCTTACATATTCATGCACAGACCCTCAGTATTAGCAAATGCTGGGTTTGTGCACATATTCCTACTGCACAAAATGGGGGTATTCCATTAATTTTTATACCATTGACTGATTCTGAACTTCATACTGCATTTCACCTTATTTTTCTTGCTAAAAATTGGAAGAATAAACATATTTCTACCCCCTTTACCATAATGCCACTTAAACTATTGATGACTGTTAAAGGACATGTTTGCTATCATAAAAATAGAACAGTTTTTGCTGGAATTAGTGCTTGCAATTTTTCCTGGAGAATTTATGATGGGGCTATAGGACAGGGCATGCTACTTTTTGTAGATATCAAGTTTATCCCTGGTTACCTACAGAGGCCATTAGAACATTACTCCACCACGATTTTCACGTAGGAATGGGAGTGACCAAAATTATTGATGGGGCAGGCCCGTGTGACATTGCATGGAAAACACAGCTAACTGACAAGCCATGCAGATTATTCAGTGCCATTGTGAATATTCATTCTCTAAACATTTTTAACAGAGGCTTCATGCTTTTTTTATGGTATCTTTAATTATAATTTTGTGCAGTAATTGATTTTTCAGGGGGGCAAGCCCCCCTGCACCCCCCACGTCACATAGCTGCTCTCCATACAAACTAAACAACCAGTGTGTCAAACAGAACATCATTTGCAAGTGCATTTTCAAACAAAACATTAATAAGTTGACTTTGTTTGTAATAAAGAAATTAAAAAGTACATCAAAAAGATACATGTGCTCCGTCTGGCAAGGTTATTTCAGAAGGAACACGCACGGACCATTAAACATTAAATTAAAACAAGCAATTGGTCAAAAACGCTTTCCTTTTGTAAAATTATCCACTCTTTTTTTTCCGTAAAACCTTTATGTAATAACGGTATCTGACATGCAGTATACACTGGTTACCACAGTCAGCAGTGTACCCCATACCGGAAGTTTAAGTTTTTCAAAGGAAATCTGTCTGTGCGAGCTCAGGCTTAAAGCCATAGGATACTTTGTGGGCATAACAGGGATCATGCAAAACTAGCAGCTCTTAATTGCGACAGTCAGAAAAGTAACAAAACCATTTCAAATGTCAACACCGAAGTACTGTGAAGTCCATCTTGTTAATTAACTTTATAAACCAACTAAAAAGACAAACACCTGATCCTAAGAAATGATCATGTTACCTCGTCAAATTTCACAAAGCAGGAAAAATGCATTTAACAGTATTTTTTTCATTTAAAAACTCGTAGGAAATAAACATACGTAAATTCACTGTAATTATAAAAAAGCAACTCGCCCTCCCAATGAAAGGGATGAAAAATCAACATATAACCGATTTGACTTTTTACTAATTTGACAAATAAAAGAGCAAATTATTTAGTCTAAGATTTAATACATAACGGAAAAAAGGCTTTGTATTGAAATAATTACAATATTTAGCATACTGATTTTTCTAACGATGGTCTTCCAATGTTTATTTAAAGTACTTCTAAAAGTAAATGTTATACACAGTGCTGGGCAGGGTTTGCATGGTCCTTGCTACTGCACCTCTGGTGGGGTAATGTTCTAATACAAAACCCATACAGACTGGTCTGGATGTTGTTATATTGGTCATCTTATTTCATTATTCGACATACAGCTGCTTAGAATTAAAGATTCGTAATGCTCATCACAAGAGAGACACTAAAGACATTCCTGATCCAGTTGGTAAAACAGATGCCTCCTGGGTATATCATAATACTGTACAACAAACTGCTTTTAAAGGGCTTGCTTGCATGAATCTTGGTGATGGAGTCATTTTGGAGCAGGCATTGTACTTGCTTATAGGGCAGTGAAGTCTATCTTGGAGCTTAGGAGGTTATCTAAGCTCCTTTAGATAGCAAGTAATTCCACTTTTGAGTCTATTAATTTGATAATCCAAAAATTGACTGATTTGTGTAGTGTGGTGCTACTAAACTGCATGGTACTCAATTTTACCCATGCATCTAACGGGGGGAGGGGGTAAGTACATATTCATTCAAACAGAGTGCTGCTCTTTCATTCTCAATAACACCAGTATCATCCATACTCACCTAGAAACAATTTAGAAATGTTATTTACATGCCAAAGAAGCTGATAGTTCCCAGTGGGTATGGTTAACTAACCATTGTTTTGTATGGAGAGAAGGAATTCTAAATTTTTCCATGCTTATCACCATTATAATTATGTTAGGCCTTCTTTTTATGCTTAAAGCATTCATTTTAAAGTCATTAGAACCCAGAAGAAATGTTAACTTGCAGGTGCACAAAGTTAAATAATTTCTATTGACCATTATTGATAAAAAAATCATAGTACAGTAGAAGAAAATAAAGTGCTATGAGATTTTAGTAAAATATATGATAATGTATCTAAAGGATTGGGGGAATGTGAAAATATCTATAATATAGAAAATATTATTGATGATTATTTACAGTATTCAGATTGTATATTGTTCCATCAACATGTAGGCATGTATATTTTGCAAAATAAGACTATATTTTTGAAACAGCTGAGTAAGGATTGTTCATGTCAGGGACAGAAAGAAACAGCATGTGAAAAATGGCTGATAGCAAGTGAAAGTGTCTATTCATCTGAAAACTTGTAGTCATCGTCCAGTCATACATAAATATTATGGTTTGGGTGATGATTAACTGCATCAGATAGGAGAACGTGAAGGGTGAGAATTAACAGAGAAGGGAAAAATGGTAGTGCATGCGTTTTATTTATAATATACTTTCGCAGTAGAATGAAATCTTGAGTGCCCTTCAGTATGCATCTGTTGATTTGCTTCCTGTATAATATTAACAGTTGCTGACAGTGTTAGAAAAGTATAAAATTTGCTCTGTGCAAAAAGTTCTATCATGGAATTCAGAACTTGTGCCTAATATGGAATGTCACATAGAAGCAGTCAGTAGATCTTAGTTACATAACTAATGCTGTAGTGTTCATTTCTAATTGGTCACTGGCTGTTTCTCTGATTGTTACAATAATGTTGCTTTTAATGAAAAAAGGTATAAAACATGTTGTTTGTAGTTTGAGGAGACAGGATCTTGATTTCCTAGTCTCTCAGGTACTTGTCTTTTTGTGCAGTAAAGGAGATTGTTATTCTCTGCTGAACTGTCTCATGTGAAAGTTATTTGGTACCTTAACAACAGTGAAGGAGGAGAAGAGCTCAGAAATAATAAGCTCCTATAGGCTTAATTACCACGGTCGAGTGGTGTCCACAGTTAACAGCATTGAGCTGCAATGATGTCAGAGATTTAGTTTATTCCTTTTCAGAATGTTGGTGTTACTGTATCTGGTGGGCTGTATTCAGTTCTGGATTATTTGTGTCAAGAAGAAAGGAACAAGAGTTAGCAGACTGGGACAGTGTAAAAGCTAAAAATTTTTAACACCCTGAGAATAGGAGAGATAAGAGATGAATCCTGGACTTTATGAATTTTGAAACAGAATGTTGGCAGGATCACAGCTGGAGGAGGCGGGGCGGGGCAGAGACAGAATAGGGAGGAAGGACCATGACTGGCAAAATACTGACAGATTCATCGCAGAGCTAGCAAAAATATTTTACAGAAAAGGTAATGAGTCCATGAAACTTGTTTCCTCAATGAAATGTGGATATGAATACTTGGTGGTGGTGGGAGGAGTGCAAGAATAGAAGGAAAAGAAGAAACATTATCTGCATACATACTAGTTCCTTCTGATGTACTAGACAGGTTATTGTCACCATTTCTTTGTATGTTTATATATTGTTGAAGCTGGCTATGTGAGATGGGTTATTTGAATTGTTGCAAAAAGGAAGCTACATTAAAATGGGAGTTGTTTCTATGTTTGTAGGAATTCTAGTACAATTGAAAATGAACTGCAAACGATATAATTCAATTGCAGTCTAACAATTTTGATTAGTATCGAGAATATGCAATTTAAGAAGGGTCTATATCAGAACATCGAAGTATTAAAACTTCGAATGTTCTGATATTGAACACTATTCGGCGAATGCGAAGAATAGCTAAGCTGCAGAACAGTGAATTCTTTCCTCGGGAAAGAATTCTGTTGGCTGTTTCTGTGGCTTCGCTATTCTTAGCACTGTGATGGAAAGTTACTGGTTGGGTTCAGGTAAGTGTGTGATTGTTTGTACGTTAGGGTTAGGGGTGGGTTAAGTGAGTTAGGGTTAGGGCGCGGGTTAGGTGTGTGCGCGATAGTGACAGACTTTAGGGTTAGGGGCTGTTTAAGTGAGTTAGGGTTAGGGCGCAGGTTAGATGGGTGTGCGATAGTGACGGACCTTAGGGTTTGGGTTAAGGTAAGTGGGTAGATAGTAGTGTGTGTTTAGTTTAGTGTAGCATTAGATGTAGGAATTTAAGTGCATGTGTGTGGTTGCTTGATGTGCTTGTGTGTTGTGTATGTGTTTCAGAGCAGCGAATATTTTCCATGGGAAAAAATTAGCTGTTCTGAATGTTCAATATTTTCATGTTTAGATGTTTTGGGACCGATGAAATAGCATTCGCTATTTTCATCTTTCGATAACCTGATATAAATGCATTTAAGAATGGGGTAGCTGGATGGATTAAGGAATTGTGCGTAATGTTTACTTTGTCTTACAATAGGATGAATGCAAGTAACAGTTATAGTATAACAGATGATATTGAAACAAGACATTATCTGCAGGAGGAGGGGACAGATCATTCACAGATGTCAGTGACTGATTAAATGTAATGTGGAACTGAAATCTCAGGAGGTAAAATGGAAACTCAAGGCAGTATTTGGACAGAAAACCAGTGCTGTTTAGTTGATAAAGTGAAGGAATAAAAGATTACACGGATAGAAAAGAAAGTATACATATTCAAATAGGAGTGTTTTACAAAGTTATATGTATTGCATAAAATATCCAGACTAGCTTAGAAATGTCAGCACTTTAAGAGGTCATGACCATCATTTGGTAATTACTTGGGTTCAGCAGACATTGGTAGTCTGTTAGGTTACTGAAGTTTAGGAAGAACTTTAAACTGGTAACGAGGGTTGGAAGGGTGCCTTAATGGTTAAGGTGTTTGCCTTGCAAACACAAGGTGCAGGGTTTGAGTCTCACAAGGGATAATTGGCTAGACTTAAAATGGCTCGCAAGGGCAGTTAGCTTAGTACTAATCTATGAACCTCTGAACCTATCACTGCAGCAGGCAGCTGGACTTAATACTTTTGAGGCATATAAGAGTACATGAAAGGAAAAGGGACATTTTCAACGTTGAAAGAGTTATGCATCTTAAAAATCTTTTTAAGATGATGTGGCAGATGCAGTGCTAGAACACGTTGTTTACATCAGTAGTCTAGACCTAAATCATATGAAAATAAACCCTGATGTAGCAGCAGCTGTGTTAAACACTCTTGAGACAGCAGAGTTAGTGCAAAGCAAGCTCTAATTAACAGAATAACTTCCCATCAGGAGACATAACTTCCTATATCAGAACTCCCTGATGGTCCTTGTGTAAACAGATAAGTTTCATAATTTTTATGAAATATCAGCTGGTAGACTTTCTGAACATGAATGAAATATGCAAGAGTAGGTTTTACATTAACCATGGATCCCTCATTATGCGGGAGATGATCTTCATAGTTTATAGACGGTGCTTAACATAATAACAATGTTATTTACTATTACCTTTGACAATATTAGAATGAAGCTAGAATAACATTTTGCTGAACTTATAGCACACTAGAAGTGATTTGTAATTCAAGTCATGAAGAATGCTTTAAAAATAATACATCACTGTTTAATAAAGCAACATTCTATACTGCACATTTTATTCAGAGTGTTTTGTCAGGGGAGCAAATTGTTGTAAATAAGGAAGTGATTCTTTTGAGCTGGGAGATGCACTCTGAATTGCCTAGATAAAGAAAGGCCTTACTAATAGAAACTGGAAATCAAAATGTAAACCAGCTGTAACTGAAGTAGTGAATATTATAAAGGAGATAAAAACTCTGGATGTGGGATCCTTAGAAGAAGGGTAAGAGCAATTACATAGAAGTGAATGGAGTCTGGGAGAACAATACATGCAGAAAAATGTTGCTACAGTTTTTCTTTGATATTAATGCATTAGTACCTATGTCACTGTTTTGTTATGATTTAATAAAGATGTTTATATGTATATATATATATATATATATATATATATATATATATATATATATATAATTTATTTTGGTCTCACTAGACCCCTTAGATCATTTTCCCTCAGTAAATAATCCAAAATATATTTTTGTTAGGTGCATTTTTTTTTTGTTAGGTTCTGGTGACCTGTTGAAGATGATTAAAAATAGTTCAGCTGCAGGGCCTGACATATATATTTTTTGTCAGCTATTATCAAAGGAATTTCCCCTTGTTTGAGTTTTCATTTTCAATGGAAACTCAAAACAGGTTATGTGCTTGAAATTTGGAAAATGGCACGTATTGTACCAGTGTTTAAGGGTGGAGATTATTGTTTGGTTGAAAATTATAGACCAATTAGTCTCAGTAGTATTGTGGGAAATTTTATGAGTGGGTAATTTCTAAATCCATGCATCCATCCACCCATACATTACTGGGGTCTATATCATGAAATCAAATGTTAAAAACAGCAAACGCTCTTACACCGAACTGTAAAAATCTAAATCACAAAATGTCGATCTGTCAGAACAGCGATTTTTTTTTTTCCCCTGGGAAAAAATTGCTGAGCCATTGCTGGGACTTTGCCATTTCCTCCACTGTGGTGCAATCTCGGAGTTAGTATATTTAAGTAGGGGGTGTGTGGGGCAAAGCCCCCCACACTTTATTTTGTCTGTGGATTTTTTTTTTTTTTTTTTTGGAGCAGCAAAAAATTATTGTTCCATGTCTTCAACATTCTGTGGTTTTGGTTTTTAGAGTTCAACGTAAGTGCATTCGATGTTTTTAACATTCGACTTCGTGATATAGACCCCATTACTGATATTTTGGATGAGAGACTTAACACTACTCAACATGGTTTTGTAGCCAGAAGATCTTGTTGTACTAATTTGTTCTCCTTTTACAGGCATTTATGCAAATTACCCCAATCCACAGTGGTGGTGCTGCGGTAGCGTTGTCGCCTCACAGTCAGATGCTGTCCGGTTCGATTCTCAGCTAGAGTGTCTTCTGTGTGGAGACATGTGTGAATGGGCGTACTTTCGTTGAAGGTTGTGCGTCAGGGCTGGTAACTCAGCACTTAAAAATCAACTACCAATCATTAGCGGACCGGAGTTCTGCTGTGGTGACCCCTAACTGGGAAAAGACAACAACAACAACAACCAGGTGAAGGGGTAGCAGCTGATATATGCTTGGATATGTCAAAACACTTTGATATAATGCTACATTTTTAAGATTATTGCTTTATTGAAAGAAATAATATTAATGAGTATTTGGTTAGATGGATTATTAATTGGCTGACAGGGAGAAGATGTAGGGTAAAGACTGGCCATATGTTTTCAGATGACAGGTAAATAACCGTGGGGTCTCCCCTCAGGGCTCATTTTTGGGGCTAGTTTTATTTGGGATTTTTTATGGCCAGTTTTCCAGAAGATAACAATTTATGGATGAGTAAATATGCAAATTATGTAAAAGTTGGATCAGTAATTTCTGGTTTAACCGAAAAGTTCTCCTTTCAGTTATATTTAGGTTCATTGGTAAGTATTAGGGTATTTTTCTATGTGGGCCATTTTAAGCCTAGCCAATTTCCCTTTCAAAGGTGGGAATCAAACCCTGTACATTGTGTCTGTAAGCCAAACACTTTAACCATTATACCAATCCCAACCCCTTTGGGTAACTTATTTAGGTAGGTCAAAGAGAATGGCATGAAATTTAATGTTAATAATATCTGTGTCATGCATTTTTGGAAAAAGAATCCTAAATAAGTCTATGCTTTGGATAATGTTAGTATTCAAGAGGTTAATGTTGTAAAAGACTTTGGTATTAAAATTGTCATCTTCTTCATTTTTGGCTCACATTTACTTCATATTGTCTGAAGGTGTTATTGCGAAATGAATAACATTTTTAGAAGTCTAGCTAGTAGGGATAAGATGGTTTTACTGCCAGTCTATAAATCTATAGTTAGGCCCATTATAGAATATTGTGGGTCTATATGTGTATAACAGAATACAGTTAGACAGAGTGGAAAGAATACAAAAGTATTTTACTAGAAGTTGAGTTGTTTCTGTTCACAGTTAAATACAGGGTAGTTAGGGGCGATTTCATTATTATTTATACATGTATTAAAGACAGTAGCATTGGGAATATTGGGGGTATTTAAGGCAGAACACATTCATTGAATATTAGGAATAATAATTTTATAGGTCGATTTTAGTATATCTTTTGTGCAGAAACATGTTTTTCATTGGATAGCTAGTTGCTGGTGGAGTAATATTTCACTATGGGTTAAAAATTCAATCTGTTAATTCATTTAAAAAATAATTGGACCGGTGGATAGGTATGAGGGCATTTAATCTGTTTTCTTTTATTTTTATTTTTTTATTTTTATTTATTTTTTTAACAGTGACAAGCTATTCCTTGAAGGCCTTACTAGATAATAAGCTTGATTACCATGATATTGAACATTTTCCTGCTTTCAATATGTGGAATTATGCTGTATAAACTTTGCTTTTAATTTTAGTAGGGGAAAAACAGAAAGAGACAGAGAAAAAAACATCTATTTTATTAAGTATTTGTTAACCAGGACAGAACACTGACAGATATGGAATCTTTTTCAGGCACTGTCTAGTAAAGTGAATTGCTCAGTGTTGCACAGTGCACAAACAGAGGTAGAGGGAATCAAACCCTGGACTTCAAGGAAGTAGGTCATTATCATGGTCTTAATCCTGGGCATTAACTGCCAAGTGTAGGCTTGCATTCAATAGGTAATGCTGTATTAGGTAATAATGCAGTATTTTTAGTACTGTTCTATCACTCATTGTACTCTGGAATGAACCCAGACAGCATCAAAGATTACATTTCTCATGGTGGGAAGGCACGCAGAGAGGGAAAATGTTACGTGTTGCAGTTGCTAATTAATGTACATCCACTTCTACTTACTGTTTCTTTATAAGTAGCTAACTCATGATACACAAATGTTTTAATGTTTCCATCATGTTTAATTTTCCTGTGCGTGTGGTTCTAGTTTTTTAACACAGTGTTCTAGCAGTTCTATGTGGTATCCATATACATCAAACTTGAATATTAAACAAGAAGTTTTGACCAAATAATGCTCAGTTATATGTATGTGTTATACAAGGTCAGTTTATCACTATAAGCTACTGAAAAGTTCTGCAAATGGTGAAATCTTTAGTACAGCAAGCAAAACTCAATTAAATTACTTTGGTTAAAGGAAGATGTCAGATGACTGCCAGAGTGCCAGGTCCCTTCTGCAATTCAGGATGTAAGGGGAACCAGACAGCTGGTAAATAATGGGTGAAGGAAAAGGAAGTTATTTTTATAAAATAAACCAGTTTCATAATGGCAATAAATAATGCTGGAGTGTATGACAAGTTATATTTTAATCACACCTTCGTGGCTTACTCTCTTACGCTTTGTCCTCTGGATCATCTCATTAGAGGATTAACAAAATGTTGCATGGCAAACTTGGCAGCAAGTCTTCTTGCTTGAACTGTTACCAAATTAGGTGCACATTCAAAACTTTGGAAATTGGCAATAATATTCAGTACATCTGTCATTGTCCTTATTTGAGGCCATGACTGCACATATATGTCCTGAAGGCAATAATATTCAGTACATCTGTCATTGTCCTTATTTGAGACCATGACTGCACATATATGTCCTGAAGGCAATAATATTCAGTACATCTGTCATTGTCCTTATTTGAGGCAATGACTGCACATATATGTCCTGAAGGCCAATTGTACAATCAGTGGATAAAATAACTCTTCAGCATTTTAACACAATAATATAGATCGTGCTCCAGAGAGCACCCCTACATTACCAGGCTATAACTCCTACCACACTTTTCAGCCACCTAACCTGGACTGGAACACCAAAGGGGAAGGTGTGTCCATATTCATTAAGGATATCCACACCTCCAGGCTAGTTGCTCAGCATAATGCATCTGAGGTTATCCAAGTGCAACTAACTCTGGGCAAGACTGCATTCCAAATTGTAGCTTGCTACAGATCCCCCACCATGCCCCAGGATTCCCACTCCTGTTTTCTTGATATACTGGAAAATATTAGGGTTCAACCAAACACCCTAATAATGGGTGATTTCAATTACCCCACCATTAACTGGGAAAACTACTCATGTACCAGCTCCTTCGCTCAACGCTTTCTGGAATTCATAAATTCCAATGCCCTGGATCAACTTATCCACACCTCCACCAGGGACACCAATATCCTAGACCTAGTCATTACCAATATGAGTGACCAGTGTTCCACACCTGAAGTCAACTCCTCGTTGGTCAGATCTCAGATCCGACCATAAGCTAATCAGCCTAGAAATCCACATCCCCCCCATTAAGGAAATCACTGTAAAAAATTTCTCCAAAGCCAACTTCATGCTTCTTAAGACAGAAGTGGCGAACTTCATGACACCCATGCAGATGGACAATACAGTTATGACTGCTGATTCCTACACAGATGCACTCTATAAGCACTTACACAAGTGCATGGATTATGCTATCCCAAACAGAACCAGAACACTATCCTCCAAAAAAAGGAAGTCAATCTGGTGGTTCCCTGCCACAAGTAAACTGTACAACAGAAAAGAGAGTAAAATCCCATGAGTGGAGGACTTCCCTGGTCAGCTACAGTAAGAAGCTGAGATCCCTTAAGATCCTACAAAGCTAGCTATGAAAACAAAATCGCCACTGATTCTAGGGACAACCACAAGGCATTCTATAACTATGTCAAGACTGTCAATGGCAACACCCAGATCTGCTCTGAGTTACAGCACAATGGCATGAAAATTACAGAACCAACTGATATTGCCAACGTCCTGGCAGTTAGGTTCAGTGCTAACTTTACCCCCCCCCCTCACCCCCTAAAGGGCCCATAACTATACAGGAAGAATGCAGAGTCCCTGTAATCACAACTACACAGGTAAAAGCTGTACTCTCTAAAGCCAAAAACACAGCATCCATGGGACCGGACAACATCCCAGGCTGCATTTTACACGAACTTCAGAACAAACTGGCTCCCCACCTAAGCAACATGTTCAGTCATAGTCTCACATCAGGCTTTGTGCCCACTGAATGTTGCACAGCAACAGTTATCCCACTCCACAAAGGTGGAGCCACCACTGATCCCGGGAACTATCGCCCTATTAGCCTGATGAGCCTGGTCTGTAAGGCCATGGAACGCGTCATCATGGAACTCATAAACAAAGACATTGTTAACCTCCAAACTCTGGACCCCACCCAGTTCGGGTTTGTGAAAGGCAGATCATGCCTCCTGAACCTGATCGACTTCTTTGAGGCAGTCACCAAAGCTGTAGATGAGGGTAAGGTGGTTCACACAGCCTATCTTGACCTCGCCAAGGCTTTTGACACCATCCCCCATTCTGGAATTATAGCTAAACTCACTAAACTCGGTATAAATCCCTATGTCACAAGATGGGTTGCCAATTGGCTCACTGACAGAACCCACACTGTAAAAGTTGCGGACTCCATATCTGACTTCAAACCAGTGACAAGTGGAGTACTGCAGTGTTCAGTCCTGGGACATCTCCTGCTTGGTATCTATTTCTCTGAAGTACAGGCTAACACAGAAGGCCGTTGGCTAATGAAGTTCGCAGATGACTGCAAACTAAGACCCATAGTTGAGTCCCCAAATGCCGTGGACATCCTACAGAAGGGCCTCACTGAGACAGATGGCTGGTGTTAGAGCCATGGCCTCAAGCTCAATGCCAAAAAAGTGCATTGTCATCCCCTTTGGTAAAAACTCTGTACCCATGAACTACCACATAGGCGGCAGTCTACTTAATGCCGAATGTGTGATAAGAGACCTGGGGACCCAGGTGGACAGTAGTCTCCTTTGATAATCACATCACCACAGTAGTCAGGGAATCCTTCTACATGGCACACCTCATCACAAAAGGGTTCTCATCTAGGAAAAAAAGAGGTCATTGTTCCCCTCTACTCGACACTCAGACCCATTATAGACCCATTATAGAGTACAATGCCCCTTTTGGAATGTACCTCACAAGACATCTGCAGCTGCTGGAAAGGCCACAGAAGTACCTTTCAAAGAGGATTACTGGCCTCAAACAGATGCCCTACACTGACTGTCTCAAAACACTCCAGCTTTACTCTGTAGCATATCGCCTACTCCGAGGTGATCTTTGCCTAACATATAAAGCTATGTCAAACCCAGAGCTGTTGTACATGCTAAACCTAAAGAAATCCCAATCCCTCCGAACTACACGCTCTAATGACCTAAATCTTGTCACCACAATAAACAGAACATGCTGGAGGGATAGATTCCTGTCCCAGAGACTTCCCATACTCTGGAACAAGCTACCCATCTATGTAAAGCAAAGTTCCTCATTAGCACTCTTCAAGAAAAATCTTGATAAGTGGATGGGAAATAGGAAATACACCCCGGGGATCACTTCTGTGGCTCTGCTTGACAGGGGCACAGGAAAATAACTTTCTTGGGTGGTGTAAGCCAGGGAACCTTGTTGGATAGGCTTACTTAGGCCCTTGGACTGATAGCCTAGTACCTACCTATGAACCTATGAGATAGTGTCAAGTGGATTACTTTTGAACATTTGATCCTAAACCACTAACAAATGGCAGTCATAAGAAAGTGTTCACCACAATAAATGAACGTTCATAACTGGCAATTATAAATAATTCTGGTTTTAACTTACACATTTTCATTTTAGGGCTTTCCATCTCCTCATTAACAATAAATGGTTGTATGCACATCTTGAATGGCGATTTCACAGAAATTGTGTGGAATCATCTTTCAGGAACAATAAAAGTAGAAATAATTTTACAGGATTGCAAGCTACAATAAAATTGACATAATCTATGACTGTAGACCCAATAAATATGATAAAAATGTGAGTCCTGATTTTTTTCTGTATCTTTTTTGCCTCAATGCCTGCTGACCATCAAGTCTCTACCTATTGATTTTGAACTAATTCATTCTTCCACTGTTGGTGGGGGGGGGGGGGGGATCCAGCATTAGAATGCTGATTGGAAGGGCCAGCATCCAGGCAGTCATGCAGGTTCTTTATGATCTCACCAGCCTCCAGGCAACAAATGCATTTCTGACTAAGTCCTTGCCATTCCCCTAGTGGCTGGTGTGTGCACTGACATTATAAACAGGGGTCTCTTATGCCCTCACCATGTGTGTATAATACCATGACTGATTGCCACAGGTCTTTTCTTATAGAATCCATTCATATCCTTGCTTGGACATCTTTGCTTCCTCCTGCCTTCTTACTGCCTCTTCTAAATCATCTTCTCCAGATTGCCTTCCATTTTCCAGCACATTTGGCCAAGCCATCATAATCTGTTCTCTTTTATCTTTTCTGCAATTGGAGCTACTTTGGCCTTTGCTGTGATGTCATCATTTTTTTCATCTGTCCTACAGTGTGCATCCTACTACCACCCACCTCAGGTACTTCATCTCCATCACCTCGAGATTCTTCATTTGATCTGCCCTCACTGCCCAGGTTTCCAGTAACTGAGCCACTACTTTGAATTAGGCCATCTGGGTCATGGCTAGGACTTCATCCCTCTATTCCACAGAGCTGGTCTCACAAACATTAAGAAGACAAGTTATGGTTTGTTGTTGAAAATATAAGGATACCACCAAAAAGTTCCATTTATGACATGTCGCCTTTATCAGCTAAAGTTGCACTCTCAGGCTCCTTTTCCCTAAAGCTTATTTAAAGGTGTGTGTGTGTGTGTGTGTGTGTGTGTGTGTGTGTGTGTGTGTGTGTGTGTGTGTGTGTGTGTGTGTGTGTGTGTGTGCGCGTGCACAGAGAACACCTGTTATAACATGTGAAAAGAAGCTCATTGCAACATTGCTGTAACAAAATAATTTATTATACTACAATATCAAAATGTTAATATAATCCACCTAACAGTCTTGGACCTAGTGGAAAATTATTGCTTTCACCTGCACCAAAGGAAAGCCTGCCCACTGAACACAGATGTATGGCTTGATTGCTAAAGAACAATTGGAGTACATAATGGGGTGGTTTGCGGTTAGGCAGAAAATGGGGACAGCAAAAAGAAATCAGTCTACACAGTGTATCTTATGATCTAGGTCTAATTGCCCAGAAAAAAAAACATTTAAAGTGTTAACTGCAAATGACAATTTCTTAAATGTATTTTTCCTAATACACTCAATGTTAAGGGAGAAGATGTAATTAAAGAATACTATGCATTGGAACAGCTATTTATTTAAAACTAGGAATTATTTTGGATTGACTAGCAGTTCTGTTTTGTCTATAGCCTGGGTCATGGTTGAAAATGATCAATGGACCAGTTTACTTAGCTGATTATCTGTCAAACAAGAAAATAAACACGTGGTCACATTCTGATGCTTGTAGCAGTAACAACAAATTGTCAGCAAAGAATCTGTTAAGCACAGACAGATTCCATGTACCACATTGAAGAATTCTTTTACATTTTCTGCTAGCCTTACTTGTGTGGTGTCTTGGCCACCTACTGTAAAATGTGTTGAGCGTGTTATTAAATTCAAACACAGATTCACGTCTAGGCATATATAAGTTACAATATGCTTTTAGGTGAGTACTTTATGAATACAGTAAAAATGTAGAAAATGAGAGAGATTTTGCCTTTCTTTAGTCAAAGTGATTGATTTGCAGGTAGTTGTAAATGATAACTAAATAGCTTTCTATGAATAGCAAAATGTGTTCTTATACTTTAACAAAAGAGAATGGCATATGTCGTTTCATAGTGGAAATCATAAAACAGTTTATTTTTGTAATGTAGTGTGTGTTTTTGTGTCTTTTATGCCTGTTGACCATCTGGCTGATCTTTGTAACTCTTCCTATGCATTCTTACTGGGTGAGAGACTATTTCAGTAGATCCTATCATCTAAGGGCAACCATTAGGGATTTTGTGATGTTTGCCTCAAAGTCCCATCTTCATACTGGGTAAGTACTCAGGAGAAAGAAATGCAGTGGGTTCATCATGGGGTCGTCACCAGCTTAACCCAGTTGTATAGCCCCTCATTTAGCTCCACCATCCCATCTTAAGCAGATGGCACCTGGTGGGTTCTGGTCTCTGCTGGTGATTTCTTAGTAGGAGATGCACCCCACAACAAAGTTTTCAATTCCCTCACCCACCATCAGAGAGGCATACAGGCAATGCCTTTTCACTTTTCACTCCTTCTGGTCGACTCTTGCAGTACCTGAGCTGATATATTGCCAACAGCATATTTGTGATATGGGCTGCCTGCGTCAGGATGGGAATTACTTGTTAGACCCAATGGGAAATGACCAACTGTGTTCCAAAGGGCTTTGTTATTTTATTTACACTATGCATATCAGCTATACAAATGGGAATGGCTTTGAATAACAAATATGGTTGTATTGCAAACTGTGATATTTAGTATCTCCCTGGAATTATTTATCTCACCTTAACAGTCATTTCAAACTATAAAATTCTCTTTATCATCTAAAAAACTTATGTTACTGTAATTTACTGCATTTTGAACCCTAAGGTATGTTAAAAAGTATCTGTATACGTTTACTCTCCTTGATCAAAAACTACACTGTTATTCCTGTAAGCATGGTAAAGGATTGTTTATTCATTTCAGTAGCTCCTTTGAGTTTCTCTGACTAGCTTAATCAGGAGGATTAACAAAGTAAGTGCTCTTATCTAATCTGTACAGTAATCTGCCCTTGCTGCAACAGAAAACAATTGGGCTGTCTTTAATTTCCATTGTGAAACCATTCAGCTGCACAATGCAGAACATTTCATGATGTATGCAGTGCTCTACTTTGCATGGTTAAACAGGTAGAGTAAATGCAGTCATAAATAAAAGAAGGCACACATTTCAGTTATGCAATTTAATGCATCATAGTGCTTTATGTTGTACACTTAAATGAAGAGTGTAACTGTGATCACCTCAAGTTGTTTTTTAGTTGGAGTGCATGGCACATTTCTTTTATTTATTAGTGTCAAGCACCAGAAAGGCGCTGATCAAGCAGCAACATGATTTTCAGTTCTTGATGCAAAAGAAGAGGTTTAAAATTTGATGTGAGATTTACAATGAACATGTGATGTACATAACTGAGCTCTGTATGAAAAATTTACTCAAAGTCTGGATAGTTTTTTTTTTAAAGAGACTTGCTTACAGTTTCAGTATTGCAGGGGACTGACATCCATCTCAGAATGGACTAATTATTGCTGCAGCATACTTGTTTACCCTCACTGAATTTGCATTCTGTTGCTCTTATAAGCATTAGAAGGAATTGTACTTATCAGAGTTGCAACTATGCATTCTGCATTTTAGCAATGATTTATTGACTTAAGTTGTCAATCTCGCCTTCATTCTTGCTGGATGGGTTCGGAGCCGATCCTCGGCTCCGACTCGGCCTTTTACTAAAAGCTCGAGAGCTATTTTTACTGGCTCAAGGCTACCCTATATTCCACAATGCTAGGCGCCAGATACCCAGATCTCGTTTGCCGCTTCAGCTACGAGGTTGCGTTTTTCACCGGCTCCAGGTTGGATTTAATCTTTTTGTATTTCTAGTCAGCTTTTGGCTTTTTCTGATAGTTAGTTTAGTTAGTTATTCCCTATAGTGCCCACTTAGAAACTCCCTGTTTAACTAGTTTTTTTTCCTAGTTTCTCCCCTTTTTCCTTCCCCACCCCTTAAAGTAGTTAGGCCTTTGGGTCTATTTGTTTACTACTTGAAAAATTAGTTAGGGAATCTTTGGTGTGTGTAGATCTTCTCTCCTTTGGGAATATAGAGTGGGGTTTTTTTGTGTTATTGTCGGTTACAAGTGTGTCTGTGTGTGAGTATTGTTTAGTGCTTGTGACTAGACCTTTCCTTCCTGTTCCTGTGGTATCTTCTCTGAGATGTCTAAGGATACCAGGATCTCAGGTTTTAAGAAGTGTGACTCGTGCTGTCAGAAGATGTCTCTGACAGACGGTCACACTTCTTGTGTGTATTGTTTGGGCCCTCTGCACCTGCAGGACTCTAGTTCTGTCTACCATGCTTTCAGTCCAAGAGTCCTGCAGGAACGCAGAAATAAGCCCATAATTAGGGGCTTATTAAAACCTGAAGGTTCCCCGACTAAGCCTTCGTTGGGTAAACCTAAGCGCGCCAAACCGTCGGCTCCCTGCTCAGAGCTGGCACCGAGTGGAGCTTCTACTTCTGTATCGGTTCCAGCTGGAACCGATGCCTCAAGGCCTCAGTCGGCTCCGACTTTAGTATCAAAGCCGTCTCTGAGCCGAAAACGTTCCAGGTCTCCCTCCTTGGAGTCCGTTCATTCGGCTCAGAGGTCCCCTTTGCTGTCGGAGTGAAGCCATAGGTCCCATTCCTCTCGGTCTTCCAGGCTGTCAGATCACGACCTTGAGAGGGTGGTCAGTAGGCTCTTAAAGTCGCAGGCGCTGGCCCAGATGTTGCACAGCCCTTCTCAATAGATAGCGGCTATCCCTACACCTGCTTCGATTCCTCCTCCGACTCTTCCTTTGAGCTCGGAGCCAGAGATCGTTGGGGTTAGTACCGTCGGAACACTGGAGCCAATACCACACCCTTTGGCTCCCTCGTCGGCTCCGATCCCTTCCTTGGTTCCGTCCTTGGAAGGATCCAGGCACTGAGTCTCCCTCGTCGGCTCCGAGGGGGCGAGTGGCATCGGACCCTTGTCCGATCCCATTCTCCCTCTTGGTGCCGGGGGGGAGTCCTTGTCTCTTCGGAGTTGGGGCCTTCTTCCCTGCCTGATAGGGGCGCCTTTGAGGTCATGAGGAGTGTGCTGGCTCCTGTGCCGGCGCCACGGTCAACCTCTTCGGCTCCTCCCTCTATGGTGCCTGCTTCGGCCTCTGCTCACCCTCCTGACCCCAAGCGTGGAGAACCAACACTCCAGGTAGCCCCATTGGGTGTATTTTCCTCTTCCGAGGCCTCCCCTGATCCTTCAGGGAGCCCCCTCAAAAGAAGAAATGCAAGAGGAAGCATGTTGACTCCCCTGAGTCAGTCACATCTGACACCGACTTGGATGAGTCTGAAGGGTCCCCAAGGTCCCCCTCGGAGGATGTCTCCTTTTCTGACATCCTCGAGATCCTTAAGCAGAGGGGGAACTGGTCTGCCCTCAATCCTTCCAAGGATGAGTCGGTGTACCTGGATGCATTTGGTTCTCATCCTTCCACCTCCTGGGTGTCTCCGCCTTTCAACCTGCTCATGGATGTGGTGGCTCGAAAGGCGTGGACGGCCCCGGACACTATGGCACCAACCCCCTGGAGGCCTACAAAATTTATTACAGCTCCTTCTGATAAGCAGTTTCTCACTAAGGGTGTCCCTGTTGATGCCATGGTGGTGGTGGTGGCCACTAAGAAGGAGTTGGCTGACCCTTCAGTGCCTGTCCATCCTCCTAATAAAGAATCTAGGACTATGGACAGGTATGGTAAGCAGATGTTTTCTTCAGCGACCTTTGCCATGCAGTCGCTGAATTATTTATGTCATTTCACCCATCTTCAAAGAGACTTTCTCAAAGAACTGAGTGATACTTTACAGGATCCATCAGCTCCGGGGTCTCAGGAAAAGATCAACTCCCAGCTGGCAACCCTAAACTCAGTTGTCAACTCCTCCATGCGGCTCATTTCCTATGCAGCCGATGGGGCGAGTAGGGCCACGGGCATGGGCGTTGCTCTAAGAAGACATGCCTGGATGCAGCTTTGCAACTTTGCTGACCCCTTCAAGGCGTCCTTCACTAACACCCCCTTTGATGGTTCTGCTTTGTTTGGACCTCAAGTGAAGGATACCTTGACTAGGTGCGAGCAGGAAGGCAAGACTCTCTGCTGTGGGAGTCTGTTTTTCCACCCCTTCTAGACCATACCCTAAAGGTCAGAAGAGTGGGAAGATGTGGTTCCGCAAACATAGGGAGTCACGCCTGACGCACATGGTGAGTTTCCCTCCAGAGACAGGGGAGGGAACAATAACAGACACCGTCCGAGGGGCAGAGGGGGTCTGCAAAATCAGGGTAGCAGAGAATCTTTCTCTGACAAACCCTTTCAGCACCCCTGAGGAGCTGCCCGACTGTCCACCTTCGGAGGCAGTCGGGGGAAGGTTATCACTGTACCCAGAAGCCTGGCATTCCCTCATGCAAGACAAATGGGTACAGTCCATCATATCTGAGGGTTACAAAATTCCTTTTATCCACACCCCAGTACAGCCAAAACTGCCCCTTCCAGATGTTCCACCCAGTCTAAGGGAACAAGCAGTACTAGAAATTTCAAAACTGCTAAGAAAAAGAGCCATCCAGCCAGTCCCAGCAGACCAGCAAGGATCCGGAATTTACTCCAAGTTCTTTTTGGTACCAAAAAGACAGGGGACTGAAGACCCATTTTGGATCTCAGCAGGCTGAACAAGTCTGTTCAAAGAATGAAATTCCGGATGGTCACGCTACAGTCCATTCTACCCTTTCTGGGTCAGGACAATTGGATGTGCTCCATAGATCTTCAGGAGGCATACTACCCCATCAAGATGAACAGGCGCTCCAGAAGGTTTCTCCACTTCCGGCTTGGAGCCAGTCACTATCAGTTCAGAGCCATGCCCTTTGGTCTCACCACAACCCCCCGAGTGTTCACCAAATGCATGGCAGTGGTTACGGCTCACCTGAGATGGCAAGGATTCCAGGTGTTTCCATATTTAGACGACTGGCTCCTTACTGCCACCACCAGGTGTCAACTACTCCTATCCAGAGATTATACCATCCAAACTTGCAACAAGCTAGGTATCTCCATAAACTTTGAAAAGTCTGCTTTGTCACCTTGGCAATCTATTACCTTCATAGGCGCTACATTAAACACAATAGAGCTATCCGCAAAACTGCCTGCACAGAGAGTATCGGACATTCGCGGGCATGTTCAGATCCTACTACAGTGCAACAGAATCCAAGCCAGATTTGTACTAAAAACCTTAGGTCTCATGGCAGCAGCAATCACATTGCTTCCTCTAGCTCACTTTCACATGCGGATCCTTCAGTGGATGCTGTTTTGCCAGTGGTCCTTTCAACAGCTTCCAATGTCACACAATGTTTTGATCACTCAAGTCATGCAAAACGCACCTTTCTTGGTGCAGACCATTTGTTCTTCCTCCTCCTGTTGCTACTGTGACAATGGATGCCTCCCTGATCGGGTGGGAGGGGCATTTTCAGGGCAGGACAGTCCAGGGCACATGGCAACCATTAGAATGCCACCTGCACATAAATGTCTTGGAGATGAGAGCAGTACTTTTAGCGTTGCAAGCCCTTCAAGACTCTCTACCCACCGGGACTATTGCAATTCAGACGGACAATATGTCTGTAGTGTGGCACATCAATAAGCAGGGCAGAACCAAGTCCTACCCCCTATCTCAAGAAGCACTCAGACTTTGGCAGTGGGCGATCTCCTCTCAATGGTTCTGATAGCAACGCATATCCCCGGGAAGTCCAACGTCATAGCGGACAGGCTGAGCAGAGCCATTCTCATGCCCCACGAGTGGTCTCAATCAGTAGCGGAAAAGATATTTTGAAGGTGAGGTCATCCTTGCTGCGACCTTTTCGTAACCCCTCAAAACAGCAAGTGCCACCATTTCTTCACTCTATTCCCTCTTTCTGGCCACCCCCCCCAGAGACGCTCAAGTCCACGGTTGGCCCTGGGGTCTTCTGTATGCATTTCCCCCGTTTCCCTTAATTACACAATTGATTCAGAAGGCAATCGCATTGAGATCCAGAATGATCCTCATTGCCCCTTACTGGCCTCAACAAATTTGGTTTCCGTTCCTGCATCGTCACCTACTAGAGCAGCCCTGGCATCTGGACCCAGTGCCAGATCTTCCAACCCATCAATCGGGTGAGCTGCACCAGTCCCTTCAATCTCTCAACCTCACAGCTTGGTTGCTCCACTTCCAACCCTAGCCAGGCTTCCCTTTATTTCTCATTCAGTCCGTGACCTCATCCTTACTTCCCACAAATTTACTACCAGAAAGACTTATGCTAGCAAATGGAAACGTTTTTCTTTCTGGGCAGAGGCTAGAAATGTAGACCCTTTCACAGCCCCTGTCCAAACAATTTTAGATTTTTTGGCAGAACTTTTTCAAGCAGGTTCTTTTTTGGCCACCATCAGAGTACAACTGGCGGCTATTGCAAATTTCCACGTTAGCTTGTCAGAGACCAGCATCATGTCCCATAAGCTTTGTAAAGCCTTTCTAAACAGAACTTTTTTACTTTGGCCCCCGGTAAAATATCCTCTCCCTCCGTGGGACCTTAACTTGGTGTTGTCATCACTGATTCTCCCTCCTTTTGAGCCAGCGGCTTCCTGTTCGTTGAAGTTACTATCATGGAAAACCCTATTCTTAGTAGCTATCACTTCAGTGAGAAGGGTGTCGGAACTTCAAGCCCTTTGTGTTCGCCCTCCTTATCTTGTTTTTCACAAGGATAGAGTGTCACTCAGGACTAATCCTTCCTTTTTACCCAAAATACCTTCTGAGACAAATCTGAATCAGACCATTGATCTTCCGGTTTTCTTCCCAAATTATACCAACAGAGCTGAACAAAAGTTGCATTGTTTGGATGTTCACCAACAACTACGTTTTTACCTGGATAGAACTAAACAGGCAAGGAAATCGGACCAGCTCTTCCTGTCTTGTGCGGAAGGGAAGCAAGGCCTGCCAGTGTCCAAAGTAACCTTGTCCATGTGGTTGGCCTCTTATTACGTTGATCTACCAGTTGAGGCATAAAGAGCTTCCTACTAAACCTAGAGCTCATTCAACTAGGGCATTAGCTTCTTCAGTAGCCTTTCAGGCAAGATTGCCAATGGATTCCATTTGTGCAGCAGCCACATGGGCCTGTCCTCATACTTTCATTTCTCATTATAAGCTGGACATGGCCTCCAGAGGTCGAGCTGAGTTTGGTTCCACTGTGCTCAAGAGTCTGTTCTGGTGAGCCACCCAGGCTTAAGGTGCTAGGGACGCCATCCCATCCAGCAAGAATGAAGGCGAGATTAACAACTTAACATTAAGAAGTTATGTACCTAGCATAACATTCCATGTTAGTTGTCTTCTCGCCTTCTTTCTTGCGGCCCACCCTCCACCCCCCTAGCCTGGACAGACCGAGAGAATCTTTTTGAGACCTTTCTTACATATATATATATATATATATATATATATATATATATATATATATATATTTTTTTTTTTCCCTTTGTGTTGGGGGCAAAAATGTCCATGGTGTTGGCTATCAAACGAGATCTGGGTATCTGGCGCCTAGCAATTTGGGATATAGGGTAACCTCGAGCTGGTAAAAATAGCTCTCGAACTTTTAGTAAAAGGGCGAGTCGGAGCAGAGGATTGGCTCCGAACCCATCCAGCAAGAAAGAAGGCGAGAAGAAAGCAACTAACATGGAACGTTATGGTAGGTACATAACGTCTTATTAGAACACGCAGCAAAAATTCATAGAGTGCATGCCTATTAACTTAGTGTTTTACCTCTTCAGAAGTACTACAATGTCTAACTGCAGCTCAATTCATTGCAGACCTAATTAAATTTCATGTAATGCAGAATTACTGCTGCAACTCTATTTCTTTCCTTCACTGCAAAGTGAAGGAATGTGGTATATAGCATCTCCTTACAATTCTTCAACTAACTCCATCAGCCACTGCAAACTATTAGTTTCCTTGTATCTTCTAGCCAAACTTACTCTACTGCAATTTATGACATTTTGATTCCCTAGCGAATGCATGTAAATGGATCTCTGTTTACCCTTCCTGACTAGTAACTCTACACACTGTGGTTACTATACAGATCAACACACACTACATTAAAAAAGGCCGGTAGGTTCTACTGATTGAGTCTAAACATTTGAGGCTAAAATAGCTATTCAAACCAGAGACAATCACAAGGCATTTTGTAATGTTGGTAATCTCAAAAACACAACATAGCAATGAACTGAGCTGATTGTGAACAATGTTACCTACACTGAGGTTGAAGATTTAGCTAACCTACTGGCTGATAAATCTAACTCTAATTTTACCCCTCTCCCTCCTCCATCTGTCCCTCTAGTATACCTGAAACTGACTCACCTCCAGCTATCAGAGAAGACCAAGTCCTAAAAGTGCTATCAAAAGCTAAAAATACATTAATGGATCCTGACAATATCCCTGGATGCATCTTAAATAGCATTAAGCACAATTTAGCCACACCCCTAACAACACTGTTCAATCGCATCCTCCAAGTGAATGGAGGACAGCTAGTCACTCCTCTTCAAAAGGGAGGACCTTTCTACAGACCCAGATACAGGACCATAAGTTTGACCAGCCTGATATGCAAAGCCTTGGAAAGATTTATCATGGAGTTAATCATTCAGGACATAGGGAACCTCCGAACACTAGACCCATGTCAGGTTGGATTCATCAAGGACAGGTCATGCTAAATCAACCTGGGAAATTTCTTTTAAAAGGTCACCAAAGCAATGGATGGAGGCGAAATGGTACAGACCATACTCCTTGACCTGGCCAAGTCTGTACTCCCGCCAATGCATAGTAGAAAAGCTAAATAAGCTTGAAATAAACCTCTATGTCATCCACTGGATTGTCAACTGACTCACAGATAGGATGCATATAATCAAAATAGTGGAAGTTACCTCCACAAAGACACCAGTCACCAGTACATTCCCCCAGGGTTCTGTGCTGGTATTGTCCTGTTTGGCAGGAAGTTTCTCCTGAAGTAAAAGCCAATACCAAAGGGCTCTGGCTGACTAAGTTTGCAGATGACTGCAAGCTAGGAGCAATCATTGAACCCCCAATAACTTATCCATCCTGCAGGAAGGTTTGCCTCAAATAAATAACTGGTGTCAAAATGATGGTCTGAAACTAAATACCAAATAATACATTACTGTATCTTTTGAGAAATCCTCTACCTCAGGGAACTACCACATTGACAATACACCCTTAAGAGTTGACCCAATTGTTTGGGATTTGCGAACTTATGTGGAGAGTAACCTAACTTTTGACTAACATGTCTCTATTGTTGTAAGAAAGTTCTTCTATATCACAGAGCTTATAAACAAAGGATTGTGTCTAGATCTAGGGATGTCATTTTCCCTCTTTATTCAGCCCTCATTAGGCCAATCATTTAATCTAATGGCTACTTTGGTATGTACTGGTATAGACACATGCAACAGCTAGAACATCCACAGAGACATCTTACTAAAAGGATACAAGGGCTAAACAACATTTCCTACATGGACAAATTCAAAGCACTGTCACTATACTCTGTATCCTGCAGACTGCTAGGAGGTGACCTATGTCTGGCATACAAGGCATCTTATAGGTTCATAGGTAGGTACTGGGCTATCTTCCCGAAGGCATATATTAGCCCAGCCATGTTGTGTGGTATTCATCGCCCCTTTGGTTAGTTCCCTAGGCCCTTGATCTAGCAGCTAGTACCCTTGGCCCCTATCTAGTAAAGCTGTTGGTATGATCCCTGGTGTGAACTTTCTGTTACCCATCCACTCGTCAAGGTTCCTCTTGAAGAATGATAGTGAGGGGCTCTGTCTTGTGTAGATCGGGACCTTATTCCATAGCAAGGGAAGTCTTTGTGAAGGGAATCTATCTCTCCAGCATGTTCTATTCATTGTTGTGCTGAGGTTTATATCCCTAGAGCGTGTAGCTCGAGTAGATTTGGTTTTGCTAAGATGGAGCATGTTCAGCAGTTCTGGGTTGGACATGGCTTTGTATGTTAGACAGAGATCGCCTCTGAGAAGGCAGTATGCAACAGAGAAAAGCCTTAGTTTTTTCAATTGTGCTGCATAGGGCAACTGTTTGAGGCCAGTAATCCTCTTAGTGAGGTACCTCTGTGGTCTCTCCAGCTGCTGGAGATGCCTAGCCAGGTACATTCCAATTGGTGCATTGTACTCAATAATGGGTCTGATGAGGGAAGAGTAGAGGGGCACCACTACATACTTAGATCTTGATGCGAACCCTTTTGTGATCAGATGGGTCACATAGAAGGATTTTCTAACCACCTTGGCAACATGGTTATCAAAGGAAAGCTGACTATCTACTTTGGTCCCTAGATCCCTTATTACTACTTCAGATTTCAGGGGGTTACCTCCTATGTGGTAGTTCACGGGTACTCTGTTTTTTTCAAAGGGGATTACTATGCATTTTTTAGCATTTAGCTTGAGACCATGGCTTTGACACCATGCATCAGTCTCATTTAGGCCCTTCTGGAGGATATCCATGTCGGCCGGAGACTCTATTATAGCACCCAGTTTGCAGTCGTCCGCAAACTTGGTCAGCCACAGCCCTTCTTTGCTTGCCTGTACTTCTGAGAAGTATAAGCCAAACAGGGTGGGCCCCAGAACAGAGCCCTGAGGCACACCGCTCATTACTGGTCTGGATTCGGACATAGATCCCACTACTCTTACTTTGTGGGATCTGTCTGAGAGCCAGTTTGCGATCCATCTTGTGACGTAAATCAATGGCATGTGAAATACTCAGTCTATGGATATAAACCTCTTCTACAACAACAGGACAGTTTTGAGGGACAGGTATATCTTGCAGAGCATATCGCTGCAGTGCAACATACATTCCATTCACACAAAGCAAAGTTAATCCCTGCCCATTTTAAAGTGCAGTTTGGATATATGGATCCCATTTGGGGATTCGGGGATGGAATGATGGTTAAGGATTTTATCTCACAGGCACAATGTCCAGGGTTTGATTCTCACCTTTGAGGGAAATTGGCTAGGCTTAAAATGGCCCACAAGGGCATTTAGCCTAGTACTTATCTATGAACATATGGGAAACAGAATATTTACCCCAGGATTGCCCCCTGTTCTACTAATGGAACAATGCAGCTCCTAAATGCTTTATCCCATGCATTGGTCCTCTCAAATTATCCATGGTTATGATCCCAGTTATTCTCAGTATGAGTAATATATAATTATTGACCATGGGATAGGTAAGGCCAATCTATAAAATGAGATTGGCTGTTTCGAACGCAAAAAGGAAAACTGGCTAGACTTAGAATGGCCTACAAAGGCAGCTAGCCTAGTACTTACATATGAAACTATAATCGTAACTACTCCTTTCTTTATTATACATTACTTACCATAAAACTCAGTTATATCTTAACAATTCTACTCCCACTTAGATTATCAAATAAATCATAGATAACATTTTCTAAAAATAACTTATTAAAATATCTGATGCTAGCTTTATATGTTAATTATTCCCAGAAATCCAAAATATGTTTTCAGCTAAAAACATAATTGGTAATTTCTTCCATTTTAGAAGTTAATATGAATACATTATGGGGGAATTTAATAAAGCCTACACATTTTCTTTTCCATGTAGGCATTGCGCCTTGCTGCTTACATGGGCGCGAACATTATTAGATTCAGTAAGCACTGCGGAGCGGTGCACATGCCAACACAAACTTCAGTGGTATGAAAATCACCTCATAAGCAGGTGAATCACATGCAAATGAGGCAGGTAGAGCAATCCAGCAAGCAGATAGGCATCTGTTTAGACCCAGTATCAGTGTCTGTAGTGTATGAGGAAAAATTATGTGTACAGGAGTGTAGACAGACCAACGGGATTGTAAAAATGGAGATATATGGACAGAAATGTCATACCACGTACGCATATGAGTGAAACTATTATTCTGTATGTCGAAAAATTAAAGGAAATAACTTACATCATTTAAAATAATCAGGGCATGTTTGCATGCCGCTCCACAGTGCACAAACATGCTTTATAGAAAAAAAAATACTATGTGACAGAAATGTATTACAGGACTGTGTGTGGAGTCCCTACAATGGTACATTGGTGCTGTTGCTAATGGAGTTAGGCTATGAAGCATGTAGTTTCCAGGTTGTGAGCACAGATATCTATGCAAATGAGGTGGAATTACTGACTAGCAGAAAGGAGTAATTGTATCCGCATATCCCCTTAGTGTAGGCTTAGACCATGTTGCTGATGTTCTTCATCTCACATTGCTGCAGTCCTTACACTTGGGTAGTCCGCTGTCCTCGGTCGGCCCGAATATCAAAGTATAAGGCTGACGTCGGTCAAGGCACATTTGACTGACATCAGGACGTCAGGGTACAAATGCGCATGACCGACGTCATATCCTCAGTCTTTTTTGCCGCATGGTCCGATGCAGAAGCAGTATTGCAAGTGTCGGTTGGCGTTCTGAAATTTTTCGATTCCGGAGTTTCAGACCGAGTCAAAGTTGGCTAAGTACCCCGTTAGAATATTTTGGTTTTTCTTGCCTCAGTGGTTTAACAGATGTCAGAAAAAGTGAATAACTGTATTTCTTGTGGGAAACAGATACCGCATAGAGATTATCATACTTTGTGTATTCCTTGTTTAGGGCCTGAGCACGACGTTGTTGGGTGTCGCTCTTGTGCTAGATTCAATAAGCGCACTATAAAGAGGAGATTAGATTGTGCCAGGTTAGTCTTGGAAGCGGTGCAATTATAAAATGCCGCCGGATGCTCCGACGCCCCTCGAAGCGCAAGGACAAAGCAGTTAAGCCTAGGTTAGAAGAACCGTCTGCATCGGACGCGGTTCTTTAGAGGTGTCGGTGGAGCCGGTGGTTCCGCCGGAGGTTTCTTTGGATCCCAGGAGAGACTTTGCTATTGCAGGATGTGGCCTCAGGAGGCAGGTCAGGGTGATGGGGCTTCTCAGGTTACTATACTCCCTCCCTGCCTAGGGTGGTTAGGCCCTCTCCTTCTGTTTCCAAGGCTTCTCCCAGAGGCAGGCCAGGTTTAGCTTCAGTTGGTGTCACCCCTAGTTCTTCAGGAACTGTGCCCAAGAAGCATATGCTTAAAATGGCAGAAGATTTGATTACTTTGATTAGGGTTCTTTGCCCCTCCTGATAAGAGACCTAGGGTGGAGCCTGAGCTAGGGAGTTTTGAGCAGGCTTCGATGTTTCAGAGTCTTCGCTGAAGACTTGCAGGAGTACTCCTTATTCTGATTCTGATGTGGATGATTCTACTCCTTCTGCTTCTCCTCCTGAGGATTTTTCTTTTCAGAAACTCTTCATTCCATGAGGGAGCATTTTAAGTGGGAAGGTCAGGACTTCTCTGATTCCAGGAAAAGGCTTAGGAATTTTTGTTTTACCCCAGCATAGGCCTTTGGCTATACCTCCTGTTTTGGATGTGTGGAAGATGTTTTACAGAGGCTTCTCTTAATCCTGATTCTTTGCCTCCTGCTCCTGTTAAACCGGATAGGTATTACAGGGTGCCTGAAGCTCATAAGTATCTTTTAAGAGTCCTAGGGCAGACCCAGAAACCGTTAGGGGCCTAAAGGTGTTAAGGCTTCTGTTGTCAAGAATCCGGTTCCTGCAGATAAAGAGGCCAGGGCCTTGGATAGATGGGGAAAGAAAGTTTATACTTCTTCCACTCTAGCTATGAGGGCTTTGAATTGCCAGTTTCACATGTTGAAATACCAAAACTATCTCCTTTCACAATTGAAGTCTAAGGTTGATGCTCTGGCGGAAGGTATTGATTGTAAAGAGTTACAAGATTTAGTTCATGTTTCTGAACAGGTGGGTAAGCATTCTTTGCAATGTGGTTTTGATGCTGTACAGGCCTCGTCTAGGGTGGCTGCCACTGGGTCAGTTCTTCGCAGGCACGCCTGGCTGAGGGATCAAAATTTATCTGACCATGTTAAAACAAGGATTTTAGATGCTCCTTTACAATCTGATGTGTTGTTTGGTTCTCCTGTTGAGGCAGTTTTAAAGAAAATGGAAGACAAGGCTAAGTCTATGCAGACTGTTAAAGATTTTTTGCAGGTTCAGCCTCCAAAGTTTAGTAGAAATTGGCCTACTAAGGGGTGGACGTATCCTTCTTATGATTCCCAGTCTAGGGGTAGATCTAGACGTGGTAGGGGCAGAGCTCAGGGCTCTTTCAGGCCCAGAACAGGAGTTCTCCTGCACAGTCTTCAGGTGAGGGCAGGGGTCAGTCCTTTCATAAACAGACCCAATGACCTGCCTTTTCAGCTGCCAGAGCCTTCTCGTCTGGCAGCACCTTTGGGAGGAAGGTTGGCACTTTTCAAAGAAAATTGGAGTTTAATTACCCAAGACAGATGGGTATTGGATATCATACACCACGGTTACAGGTTTTATTTCCATACCTTGCCTCCTTTCAGAGGCATGCCAGACGTTCCTCCTCAACAAAGAATAGAGGCTCACAAGCAAATTTCTCTGTTACTCCAACTAGGGGCCATACAGCCGGTTCCTATGCCAGAAGTGGGCCTAGGATTTTATTCTCACCTGTTCCTAGTACCAAAGAAGGGGAACACGTGGAGACCAATTTTGGATTTATCTGTCCTCAACACTTATCTGGACATTCCCAAGTTCAAAATGTTGACGTTACAACAGCTTTTACCTCTGCTGGGCAAAGATCATTGGATGGTAACTTTGGATCTCAAGGAGGCTTACCTTCATGTTCCTATCAGACTAAGTTGCAGGAAGTATCTGCGTTTTCGAGCTGGGACTTCTCACTATCAGTTCTCTGCATTGCCCTTTGGCTTATCTACTGTGCCCAGAGTGTTCACGAAAGTTCTGGCTCCAGTGATAGCTTTCTTCAGGCTAAAAGGAATACAGATCTATCCTTATTTGGACGATTGCCTGATTCTGGCTCAAGGAAGGGAAGAGCTTCTTTTTTTCAAAACCATTTTGGAAAAACTCCTCCATCTGTCCCTCTAGTATACCTGAAACTGACTCACCTCCAGCTATCAGAGAAGACCAAGTCCTAAAAGTGCTATCAAAAGCTAAAAATACTACATTAATGGATCCTGACAATATCCCTGGATGCATCTTAAATAGCATTAAACACAATTTAGCCACACCCCTAACAACACTGTTCAATTGCATCCTCCAAGTGAATGGAGGACAGCTAGTCACTCCTCTTCAAAAGGGAGGACCTTTCTACAGACCCAGATACAGGACCATAAGTTTGACCAGCCTGATATGCAAAGCCTTGGAAAGATTTATCATGGAGTTAATCATTCAGGACATGGGGAACCTCCGAACACTAGACTCATGTCAGGTTGGATTCATCAAGGGCAGGTCATGCTTAATCAACCTGGGGAATTTCTTTTAAAAGGTCACCAAAGCAATGGATGGAGGCGAAATGGTACAGACCATACTCCTTGACCTGGCCAAGTCTGTACTCCCGCCAATGCATAGTAGAAAAGCTAAATAAGCTTGAAATAAACCTCTATGTCATCCACTGGATTGTCAACTGACTCACAGATAGGATGCATATAATCAAAATAGTGGAAGTTACCTCCACAAAGACACCAGTCACCAGTACATTCCCCAGGGTTCTGAGCTGGTATTGTCCTGTTTGGCAGGAAGTTTCTCCTGAAGTAAAAGCCAATACCAAAGGGCTCTGGCTGACTAAGTTTGCAGATGACTGCAAGCTAGGAGCAATCATTGAACCCCCAATAACTTATCCATCCTGCAGGAAGGTTTGCCTCAAATAAATAACTGGTGTCAAAATTATGGTCTGAAACTAAATGCCAAATAATACATTACTGTATCTTTTGAGAAATCCTCTACCTCAGGGAACTACCACATTGACAATACACCCTTAAGAGTTGACCCAATTGTTTGGGATTTGTGAACTTATGTGGAGAGTAACCTAACTTTTGACTAACATGTCTCTATTGTTGTAAGAAAGTTATTCTATATCACAGAGCTTATAAACAAAGGATTGTGTCTAGATCTAGGGATGTCATTTTCCCTCTTTACTCAGCCCTCATTAGGCCAATCATTGAATCTAATGGCCACTTTGGCATGTACTGGTATAGACACATGCAACAGCTAGAACATCCACAGAGACATCTTACTAAAAGGATACAAGGGCTAAACAACATTTCCTACACGGATGAATTCAAAGCACTGTCACTATACTCTGTATCCTGTAGACTGCTAGGAGGTGACCTATGTCTGGCATACAAGGCATCTTATAGGTTCATAGGTAGGTACTGGGCTATCTGCTCGAAGGCATATATTAGCTCAGCCATGTTGTGTGGTATTCATCGCCCCTTTGGTTAGTTCCCTAGGCCCTTGATCTAGCAGCTAGTACCCTTGGCCCCTATCTAGTAGAGCTGTTGGTATGATCCCTGGTGTGAACTTTCTGTTACCCATCCTCTCGTCAAGGTTCCTCTTGAAGAATGATAGTGAGGGTCTCTGTCTTGTGTAGATCGGGACCTTATTCCATAGCAAGGGAAGTCTTTGCAAAGGGAATCTATCTCTCCAGCATGTTCTATTCATTGTTGTGCTGAGGTTTATATCCCTAGAGCGTGTAGCTCGAGTAGATTTGGTTTTGCTAAGATGGAGCATGTTCAGCAGTTCTGGGTTGGACATGGCTTTGTATGTTAGACAGAGATTGCCTCTGAGAAGGCGGTATGCAACAGAGAAAAGCCTTAGTTTTTTCAATTGTGCTGCATAGGGCAACTGTTTGAGGTCAGTAATCCTCTTAGTGAGGTACCTCTGTGGTCTCTCCAGCTGCTGGAGATGCCTAGCCAGGTACATTCCAATTAGTGCATTGTACTCCATAATGGGTCTGATGAGGGAAGAGTAGAGGGGCACCACTACATACTTAGATCTTGATGCGAACCCTTTTGTGATCAGATGGGTCACATAGAAGGATTTTCTAACCACCTTGGCAACATGGTTATCAAAGGAAAGCTGACTATCTACTTGGGTCCCTAGATCCCTTATTACTACTTCAGATTTCAGGGGGTTACCTCCTATGTGGTAGTTCGCGGGTACTCTGTTTTTTTCAAAGGGGATTACTATGCATTTTTTAGCATTTAGCTTGAGACCATGGCTTTGACACCATGCATCAGTCTCATTTAGGCCCTTCTGGAGGATATCCATGTCGGCCGGAGACTCTATTATAGCACCCAGTTTGCAGTCGTCCGCAAACTTGGTCAGCCGCAGCCCTTCTTTGCTTGCCTGTACTTCTGAGAAGTATAAGCCAAACAGGAGGGGCCCCAGAACAAAGCCCTGAGGCACACCGCTCATTACTGGTCTGGATTCGGACATAGATCCCGCTACTCTTACTTTGTGGGATCTGTCTGAGAGCCAGTTTGCGATCCATCTTGTGACGTAAATCAATGGCATGTGAAATATGCAGTCTATGGATATAAACCTCTTCTACAACAACAGGACAGTTTTGAGGGACAGGTATATCTTGCAGAGCATATCGCTGCAGTGGAACATACATTCCATTCACACAAACAAAGTTAATCCCTGTCCATTTTAAAGTGCAGTTTGGATATATGGATCCCATTTGGGGATTGGGGAATGGAATGATGGTTAAGGATTTTATCTTACAGGCACAATGTCCAGGGTTTGATTCTCACCTTTGAGGGAAATTGGCTAGGCTTAAAATGGCCCACAAGGGCATTTAGCCTAGTACTTATCTATGAACATATGGGAAACAGAATATTTACCCCAGGATTGCCCCCTGTTCTACTAATGGAACAATGCAGCTCCTAAATGCTTTATTCCATGCATTGGTCCTCTCAAATTATCCATGGTTATGATCCCAGTTATTCTCAGTATGAGTAATATATAATTATTGACCATGGGATAGGTAAGGCCAATCTATAAAATGAGATTGGCTGTTTCGAACGTAAAAAGGAAAACTGGCTAGACTTAGAATGGCCTACAAAGGCAGCTAGCCTAGTACTTACATATGAAACTATAATCGTAACTACTCCTTTCTTTATTATACAGTACTTACCATAAAACTCAGTTATATCTTAACAATTCTACTCCCACTTAGATTATCAAATAAATCATAGATAACATTTTCTAAAAATAACTTATTAAAATATCTGATGCTAGCTTTATATGTTAATTATTCCCAGAAATCCAAAATATGTTTTCAGCTAAAAACATAATTGGTAATTTCTTCCATTTTAGAAGTTAATATGAATACATTATGGGGGAATTTAATAAAGCCTACACATTTTCTTTTCCATGTAGGCATTGCGCCTTGCTGCTTACATGGGCGCGAACATTATTAGATTCAGTAAGCACTGCGGAGCGGTGCACATGCCAACACAGACTTCAGTGGTATGAAAATCACCTCATAAGCAGGTGAATCGCATGCAAATGAGGCAGGTAGAGCAATCCAGCAAGCAGATAGGCATCTGTTTAGACCCAGTATCAGTGTCTGTAGTGTATGAGGAAAAATTCTGTGTACAGGAGTGTAGACAGACCAACGGGATTGTAAAAATGGAGATATATGGACAGAAATGTCATACCACATACGCATATGAGTGAAACTATTATTCTGTATGTCAAAAAATTAAAGGAAATAACTTACATCATTTAAAATAATCAGGGCATGTTTGCATGCCGCTCCACAGTGCGTAAACATGCTTTTAGAAAAAAAAATACTATGTGACAGAAATGTATTACAGGACTGTGTGTGGAGTCCCTACAATGGTACATTGGTGCTGGTGCTAATGTAGTTAGGCTATGAAGCATGTAGTTTCCAGGTTGTGAGCACAGATATCTATGCAAATGAGGTGGAATTACTGACTAGCAGAAAGGAGTAATTGTATCCGCATATCCCCTTAGTGTAGGCTTAGACCATGTTGCTGTTTACACAGGGTATAGCTGACACCGGGGGTGTGTATCTACTGACTTCTAAGCTCATTTCAGCTTAGGTTCGAGTATCTGCATGGCACGCCACCTGGCTGATTGTATCTCTTTTGGGGGGATGTCCACTAACTTCTAAGCTTTGTTTACCTTCCATGCGCTTGTTTGTGCAGTGTGTGCAGTGTGTTGTCATGCTGAACATGTCTAAAAAGATGCATTTAATTAGTTTTTACCCCAGTTTAAGCTAAAATATGGCCATTAACTGACATTAATTATATTGTAGGCAGTAGGCAGGTGGAATGCATCATAGTTGCCCAATCATAGGATCATAGGAGGTTACTAGGCTATTGGCTCTGAGGCCCTTATAAGCCTAGCCAAGAGAGGCTATTTAGACAAATCAACCCCAAATGCCCCTGTCCAACAGGGACATGGGCGGAATCCCAGGGGTATATTTTTTGTTTCTCATTCAGTTAGTTATCCAAGTTGCTCTTAAAAATGGGTAAATAGGTACTCTGCTTGATGTGTGGAGAGGAAGTCTATTCCATAGATGAGGGAGTCTGTGGGACACAAATCTGTCCCGCCAACAAGTCATGTTGATGTCACAGACCAGGTTGAGGCAATGCATGTGAGTTACTCGAGTGGAGCTTGACTTGCAGATATGCAGCAGTCCCATCAAGGTGGGGTCCATGATCACCCTGTATGCCAGACAGAGGTCACCTCTGAGGAGTCTGTATGAAACTGAATAGAAGGATAGGGCTTTTAGCCTCTGTGTATGGTAGATGTTTGAGGCCCTGGGTTCTCCTGGTGAGGAACCTCTGTGGTCTCTCCAGTTGCTGCATGTGGTTTGTGAGGTACATGTCAAAAGGTGCTTTGTACTCAGTAATGGCCCTTATAAGAGAAGAATACAGAGATGTTATGACCTCCTTGTCCCTGGATGAGATACCCTTACTTATGAGGTGGGCCATGTAGAAGGCTTTCCGTACCATGGAAGCAACATGGTGGGCAAAAGTCAGGTTGCTATCAACCTGGGTGCCCAAATCCCTCATGACTGAGTTCTTAGGACGTTGTTATTAATGTGATAATTTGTAGGGACGTCACTCTCCCAAAGGGGATGATGCATTTTCTGGTATTCAGCTTGAGGCCATGTTTCTGGCACTAGTCATTTGTCTGAGTGAGCCCCTCTTGGAGAATGTCCACATCACTAGGGGAATTGATGACCGCACCCAGCTTGTAGTCATCTGTAAACTTGATCAGCCATAGCCCACTGGTTTTGGCCTGCACCTCAGAAAAGTATATCCCAAATAACAGAAGACCCAAGATCAAACCCTGGGGTATACCTCTTGTTACGTGCCTGCTACTTGAAGTGGCTTCCCCTATTTTGACAATGTGGGTTCTATCAGTGAGCCAGTTTGCTACCCATCTGATAACATATGGATTGATGCCTAGTTGAAAGAGTTTATCTATTATGCCTGAGTGGGGAATAGTGTCAAAGGCTTTGGCCAGGTCAAGGTAGGCAGTGTGCACCATCTTCCCCTCGTCCATGGCTTTGTGACTGTCTCAAAGAAGTCAACCAAATTTAGCAGACATGACCTCCCCCTTGATGATGCCAAAATGTGTGGGATCAAGTGTTTGGAGGTTGCCAATGTCCTTGTTAATGAGGTCCATTATAATCCATTCCATGGCCTTGCAGATCAGGCTAGTTAGGTTGATGGGTCTGTAATTTCCCAGATCGGTGGATGCTCCACCTTTGTGTAAACGGATGACAGTGGCTGTCTTCCACTCAGATGGGATGAAGCCAGTACTCAGGCTTTGGTTGAATAGAGTGCTTAATGGTGCTGCAAGTTCCTGCATGAGTTCACATAGGATGCAGCCTGGGATGTTATAGGGTCCCATGGAGATTGTATTTTTTGCCTTTGAGAGAGCAGTGATGACCTGTTCCCTAGATATAAGGGGAAGGGGGCAGGTACTGGGGATGTCCTGATTTACTGATGGGGGGGACAGAGGGGTAAAGTTTTCACTGAATCTGTCAGCCAGGAAGTTTGCTATATCTACAGCATTTGTATATGTGGTATCCTTGACCACCAGTTCTGAACATATCTGGGTGCTTCCTTTGAAGTTGCAGACATATGTGAAGAAGGCCTTATGATTGTCTCTAGTAGACATGGCCAATTTGGACTCTAAGTTTGCTTTGGAGGATTTCACTAGTGCTCTTATTTGCTTGTTCAAGCTAAGGAGGCATTGCTTTCAATTGGGCACCTGCTCCGGCTTGGTCTTGGACAGCAAATTTTTCTTTTTGTTATAGGGTTTATTTATTGCAGATGTCCACCAGACAGGTTTACTCTTCCTTGCGGAGAATGACTTATTCCTGTCGAGTATTCTTGATTCCATGCATCTATATAAATGCTTGTATAATGCTTTGGTATAGTTTTGGATATTGGTGCCAGTTCCTGCAGGGGGAGAGGGGGCTGTGAAGCTGTTTATACTATCCCTCAGGAGGCTGTAATCAGCTTTAGAGAAGTTTTTATGTCTGTTCCTAGCTAGAGGGGGGTTGGGGGAGATGGTGAATTTGAAAGTGACCGCTTTGTGGTTGGATCTTACCAGGGAGGATGATACTATAGGGATGCTGCAGTGGTTACTCATGTTGGTTAATACCAAGTCCAAGATATTATCACCCCTTGTGGGGGTATTGACTAGCTGTTCCAAGACATTTGCATTGACAAAATCAAGGAATCTCTGGGCATTTGTATTCTGGCATGAGTAGTTCTTCCAGTCTGTGTTTGGGAAGTTAGTCACCCAGGATCAGGGTAAAGGGTTGAATCTTGATAGATTCAAATAGGTGGTTTGAGCATCTTGAGTCAGATTTGAGGGCCATTAGTGAGTTATGATTTGAATAGGGTTCTTGTCAATAGTTAACTGCACCTGGAGTGTCTCCTGTGCATCATACTGTTTGACCAGCCTGGAGGTTTGTATGTCTTTATTGTATATTGAAACTCCACCTCTTTTTGCTTTACTGCCCACAGTTTGGCATCTGAATGTATGATATGATGATTAACCAGGTAAGGCTGGGGTGCTCTCCCCAGGTTTGAACCAGGTTTCTGTGACTGCACAGATGTCAGCATTTTCTGGGGTTAGGAATGCTTACAATGAGTGCAGTTTCATGTTTAGACTCCTAGGGTTTAGCAGCATGACCTTTAATTTGTGTTTTGTTGAAATATTTATGTTGGTAGTTTTTACCTCATCACTTTTCCTAAAAAAGGACACTATAGGGGGGCAAGAGCCTTTGCCAGAAGCCCGAAGCCCAGGTGAGATAGATGCAGTTCATCTCTGGCAAAGCATCGTCTGTTGATCATATCTTCTCAGGCTGTCAGGTACTAGATCCCCCCTGGAATGACACCAGAAACTAAGTCAATTGTTAAAGTCAAGCATTTTCTGTTTGTATTGGGGCATCATTCTGGGTGATGGCAGAATGCTGCTTAAGGCTATGGACATACCTGCCTGGGACATAATCAGTGAGCTCAATCATGTCTCTCTTCATGTAGTCCAGGGAGGTACATCTCAAGTCATTCACGCCAACATGGGACTATGACAGAATCATAACAGTACCTGTTGTTGAGAGACTTGAGTGTGTGTGATATGGTGGATTCTGGCACCTGACAGACAACTAACCGTGACTTTCTCCTCATCCAGTCTGGTGAGAGGTACATCTGTGTGTCTCACAATGAAGTCTCCTATGACTAATATGTTGGGTTTATGATGAATACTTAGTGGTTGTGAGGCACAAGTGTGTGGACTATACATGGCATGTGGTGTGGGGATCACGTGTGTTTTTGCCTCAGAGGTCTCCTTTGTTTGGGTATGTTTATGTGGAACACCTCCGCATATGTAGGTGTGTGTTGTGTACATGTGGGTGGTGGTTGAAGTGTAGTGATTGTGTTGACAACCTTTTTAGTGCCAGATATACTGGCTTGAGGGGGAGAGAGCTTGTACTCTAGGTTCCTAATGTAATTGCATCTCTCACATATTGTGCTCCTAGGTGGTAGTAGTAGATAGTAGTCCGTGTACATGAGGCAGTTGCTACACTGTCTTAGGATGCCCATATCAACCAGACTGGCAGGAGAAACTGTAGGAAATTGTCCATCCATATTTGTCAGAATCTGAGGGAGAAAGGCCATGGACAGCTAAGGGGTGGGCCTAAAGCCCAAGTGCTTAAACGAAAACTAAGAAATTAGAATAACACTTAAGAATAACACAACAATTTCGACAGGGTATAAACAAGCAGTAATAAATGCAACAGAAAATATGTTGTTGAATACTTTAGAGAACAGGCAACAAGTAGCAGGAAAAAGCAAAGCAAGATGAAGTAACAGAGTAGTAGAAAGAAACAAAAATTTGAAAAATATAAGCAGGTGAGTAAAGTGTCTTTTTTTTCTGCACCCACAGCAGAGCTCTCTAAAGTATGCATACACCATGCATTCTGTTCTTTCCCCAGTACTCTGGACCATTGGAGTACAGACTTGGTAATTTTAAAGGAGATAATGCTAGGAGCTGCTGCAGGTCTGCTGCACCTGTATGTGCTAGATGCTGAAGTCAGTGCTGCTGTTGCTGACAGTAGGCCTAGGCAGAGAAGGAGAAGAGTGTTCAGGCCCAGGGTAACCTTCTAGGAGCTGCATGAGCTGGAGATTGCAGAGCACTACAGGGTGGACAGGGACATACTACAATAACTCACTGAGCTTTGCTGCCCTTAACTCAGACCCAGAGCAAACAGAGGGGCACCCATTCCAGTGGAAAGAAAGGTATGTATAGCCCTAAGGATACTAGCTACAAATACTTTACAAAGACCAACTGGGGACATGATGGGAGTCTCACAGGCATCAGCATCCAGGGTACTCCACCAGTTCCTGGATGCCATGCTACCACATGCCAGTGAGCACATTTCTCTCCTAATGCGAGGGCTAGCAATACGCAACACTTCTACCATGCAGCGCACTACCCTGAAGCACTGGGTGCCATAGATTGCACTCATATAGATATCAAGGCACCACCCAGTGAGGAGGGTAGAATCTACGTCAACCACAAGGGGTACCACTCCATCAACTGCCAGGTTGTGTGCAATGCCCAGTGGATTATCCTGAATGTGTGTGCAGGCATCCCTGGCAGTTATGACTCCTGTATCTGGCACAAATCACAGCTGTACCAGATATTTGGTAGCAGGGACATCCCACATGGCCATTTACTGGGGGATGCTGGATACGCCCTTGAACCGTGGATTATGAAACCCATCAGAAATGCACACACTCCCACGGAAGAATGCCATAATGAGGCACATACACAAACTAGGAACATCAAAGAGTGTGTGTTTGGGCTTCTGAAGTCATGGTTCCAGTACCTCGATATATCTGGTGAAGCCCTGCAGTATTCTCCAGCCACATATGTACATATGTTCACAGTATGTGCTATGCTACACAATATGATCCTGCAGAAACCGCTCTAGCAGGATCAGCAAAAGGAAGGGATACACATCCCCCCCACCAGTGCCTAGGTCACCACAGTCACAGGAAGACTCAGAGGAGGAACCCCCTGATGATGTCCCTGTAGGCAGATGTAGGCATTCCCAGTACTCCCTGGCTTTGGCTAAGAGACAAGCCATAGTACATTCACTGACAACCTATGGCCCTATGGACTGACACCTTAGTCCTACTCACATACATATATTAAAATTGATACCAGGCAACCCACACAATCTGTACCTATCCATGTATTGGCTGTGTACTGCTTGCATCAGACAGAGTCAGCCCTGAACTACAGCTCTGTCAATTGCTGCACTCGCAAGGTAAGTTCCTAACCTACACACTACTTGTAAGGATTACTGTAATATGGTATTGTATGTATGGATCTACTGCATTTATGCAAAGACAGATAGTGGGCTATTTGGGCACAAGTAACATCCACATTGGACTACAGTTACCCAGTCCACTAGTATATGAAACCTTAATATTAACTAGGCCTCATGGTTGGAATATGCACTACATCAGTCAAGGGAGATGTTAAACTGTGGGGTCACATGATATTTGGACTACTGTGTATCCCAGCAGAACATGTGCTATTGTTCCCTTACACCCAACACAGCAGTTTTCCAATATAACTGCTTTAACGGTAGGTCATCAATGGTATATCAGCAGTCCAGGCAATTTCAGGGCAGTAACATAGAAATCGATCACACATTGTATGTCTGTCTCACTTAATGCAGGAATAACAACTTACATATACATGCTGTTGATTGTGTGATGAATGAGTACTCTCTGGCTGGCAGCTTGTGTGTCTCAGTGGACTGAGGAAGTTAGCATGGGTGATACTGTTGATGATTAAGATCTGGAAGTATCCACATCTTTTGCATGTGAGGTATTATGTTGGTGTTTTCACAGACTGTCAGTCTGTGTGCAATGTAACATTATGAACCTCTGTCACATATTAATCACATTAGACAGCTGGAGAATGCCATGGACATTTTGAGTGAAGTGCAGTACTACAGAAACAGAGACAGATGTGAGTGTCTGTAGCACACAAAATCCTGGGCTGGATTGCAAGTAGGTGTGGCTTAGAGTCGCTTTGTAAGTACTAACACTCCCACTGGGCATGCCAATGCACTTAGCTAAACTGAGCACAATCCTGTTGCCCCTTGATCAAAATGACCTGTTATGTATAGCTATGTCTATACATACATACATATATGTATACATGTCCATCTGTCACTATCTCTCTCTCATATACATAATATATATATATCTATATTTATATATATATATATATATATATATATATATAGTATTTTTAAATAAATATATATGTGTGTGTGTGTGTGTGTGTGTGTGTGTGTGTGTGTGTGTGTGTGTGTATATATATATATATATATTCCCCCTGCCAAACAACTGAGAATCCCTCATTGACTATGAAACTGCAATGATTATGTACTTTTTGGCCCTGTAAGGTGCTGCTGGCTTCCAAACTGCCCACTTCTGCAAGGCCTGCTGATGTCACCCACCTTAAGACAACCAGCTGCTATTGTAACTTCTGACTTAAGCTGTGACACATGTGATAAGTATTGTGCTCTGTTGTGTAGAAGACTAGATAAACAGTGGTTGTAATTTCACTGCAGGCCACTTTGTGTGTGTCCCTGCCAAACAACAGATAATCCCTCACTGACTATGAAACTTCAATGGTTATGCACTTTTTGGCCCTGTAAGGTGCTGCTGGTTTCCAAACTGCCCACTTATACAAGGCCTGCTGATGTCATCTACATTAAGACTACCAGCTGTGATTGTAGCATCTGACTTAAGCTGTGGTGTATGTGATAAATATTGTGATCTATAGTGTGTAAGACTAGATAGGTAGAGGGTTTAATCTCACTGTAGGACACTTGGTGCATGTGTGTATGTCCATATGGCATACATGTGATCACCTCAGTAACTTAGAAAGAGGTAGAGTTTTGCAGAATTTTATTTGTAGCAAGTGATGTGGCCCTCCAAATGCCTGACCACAACTAGGCCTGCTGATGTCATCAAACATATGTCCTAAACCGATAGTACTATCAGATATGAGGTGTGTTGCCTGCATCACTTACTGTGATTTTTAGTGTGTACCATTACATAGATAAGTGTCCTAATCTGCATACAGTCAACTTGCACTATATGTGTGCAGTGCCATGTCCTGTAAGCAGTAAATGGAAGTGGCACTATCCTCAATGTAGCCATGTTTGTGTGTGTGTGTGGCTGTTAGAGCATTTTACATCAGCTTATGGAACCATAGGACGTTTAAACTTTACTGGCATAATGGTCATACAGCCATCACAATGGTAGACAACTGTATATCATTATTTACATGATTAGCACATATTGCCCCAGTCCAATAGGAACACAGGCAGAAGCCCTGTGGTGAAGTGATGGTCACCCAGCCAGTCATACAGATGGCATGTGTTGAGGTGCACCGAGGTGCTCTGATTGTCATTAGCCAGGGTTCTGTTTCAAAGTTGGGTTAACGTCTGCTAGACAGATCTCTCCCATCAGCATGTACTACTAACATAACATACTAGGTTAATGTCCTTAGAGTGATTAATCCATGTAGTATGCCACCTACAGATATGCATCATGAGTAGTTTATATGCCACAGGTTAAAATCACACTCATTTCAGATGATCCTCATTGAACACATGCTGAAGATGTGAAGTTCCCTTCTGAGGGATCATACTGTTGTGTGCAAGTTTCAGTACTGCTTGGAAAGCTCTATTACCAAATGGCCATTGCACCAAAAAAAAAAACCACTCTAGGAGCCGAGTGATAAATGCTGTGAAGTTCTTTAACAATGCTTCTAGTACCTTGGCTGAAAAGCCTTCAAGGTATAACATCACATCCTGCTGCAGCTTATTTAAATCCCACAAATGACATATGCAAATTTGATTACTCCATTTTCCCAATGTAACTGAATAATATTAATATCAGTGCCCAAGTGTAAGCACACAGTTCCCCTTAAATAGAGTGAAGGTCAAACAAACAATTTTAATATAAAACTTTTTTTTTTTTTTTGGTGATTTTGGTTTGGTGTATTTCATGTGGTGTTACAAATGGCCATTGCACTCAGATATTGGCATGCTGAGGAAAGAGTACATGGAGGTAGAGTATGTCAATTATGGGTGATTGTGCCCTCAGCTATGACATATAATTCCCATCATACTACTGGGGAGCCATGGTGATCTCAGGCACATTAGGTGTAAACCTGTGTGGCCAGGTCTGTGTGCTCATTTCTTCCACCCTTGAGTATGTACATCACATGTTCCGAATGATGTGCAACTTACCAGGTACATAGATGTTAGTGATGTAAATACTTCATATTCTAAGAGGATCCAGTATCTCTCTGTCTGGGATGACATGATTGACAGACCTTGATGTTTTGCCAGAGATGGCCTGCATCTGTCACCCCTGGGCTTCTGGATACTGGCCAAGGCTCTTGTCACCCCTATAGTGCCTTTTTAGGTGGTGTTCCAAAGACCAAATTACCACCATAACAGCTAAAACAAATGCAATCTAAGGGTCATGCTGCTCAATGCTAGAAGTCTAAATTTCAAAATGCACTTGCTTGAAGCACTCCTTAAAATGGGAACATCTACATTTGTGCTGTAACAGAGACCTGGTTCAAGGCAGCAGAAAGCACACCTGCAATACCAGGCTATAACTCATTCCACACCTTTTGGCCCCAAAACTTGGACCGAAGCTGCAAAGGCAATGGTGTTTCCATATTCATAAAGGATGTGCACACCTCCAGACTGGTAGCCCAACATAACGCATCAGAGATACTTCAGGTGGAGCTAATATTGGGTAAGACAGCGATTCAGGTCATAGCCTGCTATAGGTCCCCAACCATGTCCCAAGACTCACACTCCACGTTCCTAAGCACCCTGGAGAATATTAGGGTCCAACCTAACACTCTCATACTAGGTGACTTCAACTACCCCTCCATTAACTGGGAAAATTACACATGTACCAATACACTTGCCCAACGTTTCCTGGAATTCATTAATTCTAAAGCCGTAGACCAGCTCATTCTTACCCCCACTAGAGGTAGCAATATCCTTGACCTGGTCATTACTAACATGGGTGACCATTGCTCTACACCAGTAGTCAACTCCTCCCTGGTTAGATCCGACCACAAACTAATTGCCTTGGAAATCCACATCCCTCCCACCCCCCCGCCCCCTGCAAAGGTAATCACCATGAAAAACTTCTACAAAGCTAACTTTGGGATCCTAAAAACTGAAGTGGCTAACTTCACGGCACCCATGCAAATGGAGAATAGTTGCATGACTGCCAAATCATACACCAATGCACTGTATGAACACGTACACAAATGCATGGATCTCGCCATACCCAATTCGAACCAAGACACTCTCCTCAAAAAAAAAGAAGCCAATCTGGTGGTCCCCTGCCATAAACAAACACTACAACAGAAGGAGGAAACTGATGTGGAATAAGGTGAAGTCCCAAGACTGGAAAAACTCCCTTATTAGCCTCAACAAAAAGTTGAGATCCCTCATCAAATCCTCTAAAACTAGCTATGAAAACAGAATTGCAGCAGATAGTAAAGATAACCACAAGGCCTTTTACAGTTATGTAAAGAATTTCCATGGCAATACCCAGATTTGCTCTGAGCTACTGCACAATGGTACCTCCTATACGGAGCCAACAGATATTGCCAATATACTGGCCAACAGATTCACTGCCAACTTCCCAAAGGACCAATTACAATACCAGCAGTTTTCCAGGCACCCAGTATTACTGCTGCACAGGTTAAAACAGCACTGTCCAAGGCCAATAATACAGCTTCTGTGGGACCTGACAATATCCCTGGCTGTGTTTGGGTCTATATTAAAATTGTGAAAGCTCACTTTCGTGAATACAAAATGATCGACATATATGTGTCGAACTCCAAATACAGTGAAGGATGTGAAACGCGAAAACCACAATGTCTAACATATTCCCGGAAGCAACAGTGCCACACAGGTAAGAAAAACTCAAAGTAACAACCCTAAAGCAAAACACTATTTAAAATGTGTTTGCAGGGGGACAAGCCCCCCTGCACCCTCCATACCCCCCTACTTAAATATACCAACTCCGAGACTGCACTACACTGGGGAAAAGGATTTATTTCCTCATCCCCACGATCACCCTGCTGGCCAAAAAAAGGGTGTTCGACATTCCGGATTCGCTGTATTCACTCTTCATATATTTAGTGTTTGACACTTTTATGTGTCGATCAATTTGTATTTGCAAAACTGAGCTTTCGTGATTTTAATATAGGTCCCTGTGTTCTATATGAACTACAGAGTGAATTGGCACCTAACCTTTGTGCCCTGTTCAATTACAGCCTCATCTCAGGCTTTGTCCGTATCGAATGGAACACTGCTACAGTCATCCCTCTCCACAAAGGAGGAGCAACTACAGACCCTGGGAACTATCGTCTCATTAGCCTGATGAGTCTGATATGCAAAGCTATGGAATGCATCATCATGGACCTAATAAACAAGGATATAGGGAATCTCCAAACTCTAGATTCCACACAGTTTGGTTTTGTGAAGGTAGATCATGCCTGCTCAACTTGATTGACATCTTTGAGTCAGTCACCAGTGCTGTGGATGAAGGCAAGGTGGTTTATACAGGCTACCTTAATCTAGCCAAGGTCTTTGATACCATTCCCCACTCAGGAATCATTGTAAAACTCAGTAAGCTAGGCATAAACCCCTATATCACTAGATGGGTTGCAAACTGGCTCACAGACAGAACCCAGTGTGTGAAAGTAGCTGACTCTAAGTCAGACTGCCGACTAGTCATGAGTGGAGTCCCACAGGGTTTGGTCCTGGGTCCTCTCCTGTTTGGTATCTGCTTCTCTGAAGTCCTGGCCAACACAAAGGGACTCTGGCTGGCAAAGTTTGCAGATGATTGCAAGTTGGGAGCTATTATTAGCTCCCCAAGTGATGTTGACATTCTACAGAATGGCCTCCCTGAGACCAACGACTGGTGTCAGAACCATGGCCTTTTGCTCAATGCCAAAAATGTATCATCATCCCCTTTGGGAAAAACCCGGTTCCCATGAATTACCACATCAATAGTAGTCCACTGAACACAGAAGGCATCGTAAGAGATTTGGGAACACAGGTGGACAGCAACCTCTCTTTTGATCACCACATTGCCACTGTGGCCAGAAAGTCCTTCTATGTGGCACATCTCATTACTAAGGGTTTTGCATCCAGGAAGAAAGAGGTCATTGTCTCCCTCTACTCTTCCCTCATTAGGCCAATCATAGAGTACAATGCTCCATTTGGCATGTACCTCACTAGACACCTGCAACAACTGGAGGGGCCAAAAAAGTACCTCACAAAGAGGATCCTAGACCTTAAACACTTGTCCTATATGGACAGACTCGAAACCTCCAACTATTCTGCCTCATATCACCTACTTAGAAGCAGTCTCTGCTTGAATTACAAAGCCATGTCTGACTCAGCTCTGTTAGAAATGCTACATCTAAAGAAACCCCAATCCCTCCACACCACATGCTCCAGAGACCTCCACCTCATTACCACAATCAACAGAACATACTGGAGGGACAGGTTCATAACCCAGAGACTGCCCATGCTATGGAATAGACTTCCCATAGAAACCCCAATCCCTCCACACCACATGCTCCAGAGACCTCCACCTCATTACCACAATCAACAGAACATACTGGAGGGACAGGTTCATAACCCAGAGACTGCCCATGCTATGGAATAGACTTCCCATACATGTCAAGCAGAGCACCTCACTGACTCTTCAAGAGAAATCTTGAGTAGATGGGAAATAGAAATTTCAACCAGGTGATAACTCCAGTGGCTCTACTCGACAGAGGAACTGGGAACTAAGGTCGGGTGGCACAATGCCAGGGTAATTCTATGGCTAGGCTTCTAAAGGCCCCAGGGCCATTAGCCTAGTGCACACCTATGAACCTATTTGCATGGAGTTTATGGCCATTACTATGTTAACAGGCGTTTGTTCATCAATACCCTCTTATAGGATATTGACATAACTCACATAGGATATTGACATAACTCACAGACTCCATGGGTGCTCACAGTTTGCAGGCATCAGCCAACATTGTTAGCCACAGACATTCAGTATTCGCTTGTATCATGGTTAAATGAATTCCAAGCAGTAGAGAACCCAGGACTGAGCCCTGTTGAACACGTCTGCTTACAGATCAGCTATTGGAGGTGGATGTCCCTATGCTGAGTATGTGTGCCATCAATGGGCCACTTAGTGACCCCTACAATGATAGTACCATGGATGTCTAAGTGTGTGCTTTGTAAATGATACCTGAGTGGGAGGTATAGTCAGATGGCTTGGCTCAGTCCAGGGGGTTGTATGCCCCGATGTCCCCTCACCCAGGTCCTTGATGACTGCCTCGGAAATGTCCACCTCATTTAACACTCATTATCTCCCTGTCAGACATCCAAACTGTGTACAGGCAACTTTGTGTAGATTACATATATGTGTGCTGATCAGCTGCATGATTGCCCCTGTGGCCATACAGATATGGATACTCAGGCAAAGAAGTCTATAGTTCTGGTGGTTAGTGCATGTACCACCTTTTGTGCAAGGGTATAACAGTTGACGTTGTCCAGTCAGCTGGGGTCCAGCCAGTGGTTTCAGTATGATTGCAAGGTGTTCCCAGTGGTGTTAGTAATCCTTGACAGATCCCATGTAGGATGCAGCTTGGGATGTTAGCATGTCCAATAGATGCTGTGTATCCCCTATAGAGGCCATTTATCACCTGCTCTGTAGATATGGAAGTTCTGGGACAGGCTGTAGGAATTACCTGAACAGTGTCACATATGGTGGGGACAGGGGAGTGAAGTTGATGAAGAACCTGTGGGACTACAGGTTAGCAATGAGTACTTACCCATTATATGTGGCATCATTATGTATGAGTTCATTGACAATCTGAACCTGTCCTTTGAAATTACACAATTAACTACACTGTGCGTTGTGGTTATGTTTTGTGTGGGTAACTAATTTTGTCATTTACTGTGTCTACACAACATCACAACAACACTATCTGCTTGTTTTAACTGAGGAGGTTGTGCCTCCATTTTAGGAGGAATGCATCCTCACACCAACTGTCACACAGCAATGTCCACCTCTTATTGTACAGCCTAATAATAGCAGTTGTCCAACAGGCAGGTTTACTGTGCCATGAGGAGCCTGTGTTCCTCCTGTCAGATACAGCCGAGTTCATGCAGTTGTAATGCTGCTGGCATGATGCATGGGTGGAGAGCTTTGCATACTTGCCTGTCCTATCTGAGGGGGAGGTGCAGTCAAGCTATGTAAACCATCCCACAGGATATAATAAATGGCTATGTTGAAATATATGTCTGTATTGTCTGCAAGGGGGAAGTTAGTGCGGTTGGTTTTAATGACACTGATCTGTGGTCAGATCCCACCAGGGAGGACCTCACACTGGGGGGGGGCTTCAGTGGTCACCCATATTGGTAAACACATGATGCAATATGTTGGTTTCCTTTGGGGGGATGTCATGGCACTGCTCCAGGGCATTATAGTTAAGGATGTAGACTAACTTTTGGGCAAGTGAGCTGCAGCATGACTAAGCAACACAGATAGTGGTCACTTAATGCCACCCCAAGCCATGGTCTAATGATATATCTTGATAGACACATGTGCATACAAATATGCACAATAGGTGTCTGGAGTCATGGAGCTATTCCTGTAGTTGGCTAGTGCTTGATTATGTGCTCTTCCAGTACTGAATGGCACCTGCAGTGTCTCTGGGAAATCAGTGTTTCAATGAATCTGGATGTGTATCTATCCTTAATGAGTATGTATACACCACCTGCATTACCCTGAACACTGCCATTTTGACATGTGAAGATGTGGATTGATGTGTAGTTTGGTATGGCTGTGGTGCTGTCCACAGCCTTGAACCAGATGTCCTTGCTTGCACACATGTCTGCATAATCCGTGGTGGGGACACATTCCACAAACTAGTGTTCAGTTTTGTCATACCCACCATGTAGCAGCATAACCACAATGTTGTATAAAGATGGTGTTCTCATTGCCAACTTTTCTCTGAAAAGATGCATTGTGGGGATGTCAGTAGCTTTGGCTGGTACTCCATATTTCAGGAGTGAGAGATGAAGACAGTCATTGGTGAAGCGTTGATGTCTTTTGAGCAAGGCATCCCAGGCAGACATGTAGTAGATCCCCTGACAATGACACCACACACTAAGGCAATTATTGACTTCCATCAATTTCCATGTGCATGGAGCCATCATCCTAGGTGAGGGTCATCTTCAGCCGACAGCTATGCATATACCTGCAAGAGACAGACTGGCTAAGCACATTCATGTGTCTGCAGACAGGCTGGTGACATATGTCTCTAGTTGTACATACCTGTAGGAACTATGATGTCAACATTATGTTAACTGATCTTCCTTGATTTGTGGCAATGTGTGGTAAGGCATATTGTGTCAACCCACAGACAGCTATCTGTGATCTTTCCCATATGTAGTCACCTGACACAGACTTCCATGTGTCTCATGCTATAATCACCTCTGACTAAGAGATGTGATTTTGTGTTTTGCCTCTAGTGTTTGACTGGTGAGAGAGTGGTGCATGCAGTATTATGTGTGCTGTGCACTCCATAAGCAGGATTTTCTGAGGTGTCTGGCAATGAGTCTGATAAGGAGCTGCACACATGCAGGTGTGTGTGGTGTGGTTATAGGTAGTGCAGGATGTGAGCTGTGCAAGTTGGCATAATGCTTATTGCCAGATGTAATGACTGCTGTTGGACACACCATGGCAGCAAAGTTTGAAATACACTCACATCTGTCACATTTTGTGTTGTGTATCATAGGATTAGAGGGTTGGGGACACTCCCATCTCAGCAGCCGGTCCTGCAAAGGTAGGGTCATGCTGTCACACCCTTGGGGTTGACAGCCTGACATAGTGTTTGTAGGCACACCTTGCTGTGATGATGGGGATGCCCATGCATGCATAGAGGACCTGTTCATCTTTGCTAACATTACATTGGCCTTGCAAGCGTATGATGCCTGTCAAGCAACTAGACAGCACACTAGTTGTTGTGTGACATGATGTGGGAGCACCGACATGTGTTTTGGGTACATAACTGCACAGTATGACATGCCTAGGACATGTGGCAGGTGGACACACATTGGCCAAAGGTGTCCAGTCAGCCGCAGTAGACCTCACAGCCATATCACGCCGATATCCACCAGTAATCTGTTGAAGGGCAGGATGCATGACTAGCTGTGAAACTGTCATCTACGATGGTTCACCACCAGTGTGCTGATTGTTACAGCAAGACTTAGACATCTATGTCAATGGACATTGTACCTTTTACTGTGGTGCTACAGCAGTGCTACTAATCCCCCTCTTGTCAGTTCCCCTAGGGACATACCACCAACCCTGAAACAGATGGCATAAGACATGCAAAAGCCAATTGAGTGCTCAGGTTAATAAACAAGGTATCTACCTGGAAAAGGGTATGTGAAGACTGGAGAGCCTTTCATGATGTGGGGCAGTTATGTGGATGAACAAACAAGCTGTGTCCTGCTTGTCATCATGTGCTTTGTAGGAACGTTTTGCATGTGATGACAGAAAGTGTATCAGAGCTTGGTATCCTATGTGAGTGGTGTCGGTGAGATCAGCAGTAATAGTTGCCAGTTACTGGCAGTTCCATGGACTCCCATGCTTAACAGTCTTCAAAAGGTACTTGTGTCTTTCCAGTACACACAACTTGGGTAGTGTCCAACTGCAGAATACCTGTGCAAAATCCCCACCTTATCTTCACAGGATATACATATTACACTTCCCTAACATGTTTCTCCACGCTCTGTACAGACACCTTCGATGACTCTCTTCTTGGAACATGCTGGAAGCAACTGCAATGCTTAGTTGCACAAAGGACAACTGGCATGTAGTGCCAAGCAGTGTCCCCAGATCTCTGAATCATGTGATATGAAATTCTCTGAAGAGAGTTAGCATGGATATGAGCAGTAACACCACCTTACACCTACTGACACTGGACCACACACTGTTTGTTATGCTCAAGGCCAAATCATGCCTACCGACTCTAACTGGTGGACCTCACTTAGAGTTACCCTATGCAATGGATGATGGAAATATTACCCACTCTACCTACCATGGCCTGACAAGGTGTTTGACAATATTAGGCCAGCAGGCCTTGCTGGAAACTGTGTAGGCTATTTACAGAGTGCTAGGTCAGCTGGTGGATAGGCAAGTGTCTGACAGTCATAATCTGGGAAGATAGCATTGGAAGGTCTACCCTGCAATGATGCCAGTCACCAGTGGATTTCCCCAGATATCATTAATGGCATACCCCTTCTAGCCATTCCCTCTCTGCAGTCACAGCCACTGTCAGTGCCCTCTGACTGACTACATTAGCAGGTGATTGCATATCAGGAGCTGTCACTAAATCCCACACAGAACCAACAGTTATCCAGGATGTCCTGAGACACACATTCAGTTGTTGTCTGAGCCACTGACAAATACTAAATGCCAACAACTGCACAATACTATCCTTTGGAAAGTCATCCACCCCTGGGAAATATAGTACTGTCTGCACACCACACACAGTTGTGCATTACTCATGGACTTATGGACACAGAGTAATGTGGCCTTTGACTTTCACTGGTTGGTAAGATGTGGGGATGCATTCACTGTTGTACAACCTAAACAGAAAGGTCTGTGATGTAACTCCCAGACTGTCATTGCTATACTGAATGTGGCACTCATCACATCTATCATTGTGTACAATGGTACTCTTGCTATGTCACTACACAGGCATATCATACAACTGTAGCAGCCACACAGGTTCCATGATAAAGCAATACACATTGCAGATAACACGTCCTCTGGAGTCCGTGTCAAGCCTGTACATGTGTAGTATGTCTCATAAATGATTTGGAGGGGATGTGTATGGCTGTCATACAGGGAGGTGTCAGATCCCACTGTGTACCTCCTGTGTATCCATGACAGGACTAACACATATCTTACCTGTTCTACACACCTGTACTGTCACTATGGTATAAATAGTACATGCTGGAGAGACAGATATGTAACACTGACAATACACCCTATATGTAACAGGCCCCCCCATGCATGTGAAGCATACATCTGCTGTGACACATGTTATGTTCAGGTTACATAATGGGATGCAGAAAAAGACAATCATAGCTGTTGTTGGACAAATGTCTGTATTGTGCATAGCAAATTTGTAGATGAATCATCTCCAGCACCACAGCTTGTAGATGTGTTTGCTCCCAAAACCCTGGGACAATTATCAAGGGTATCAGACCTTTTCACAGATTAGGGATGCATGAGTAGGCTGAATGATGCCATTGTCCTTGTTAGCCTGTTATACACATATGGACCTATAGAGCCATAAACCTATAGTTCTGTACCTTGCTGAAGACATCCTGTGCTGTGACATCTGTGGCTTTATTGCTGCTGTGTATCCATAGGTGTCCCCAACAGAATCCTGAAAAACATAAACAGGTCTGTGACACACCTTTCATTGTGTAAGTATACAGCCATTACAGCATTATACAACATAAGGTACACAAAATTATGTGGCTTACTCATTACAAATGTCAGCATACAGTACCTGTCAATGACCACTACAATTGGCATGGCAAAACAACAATACATTACACAAGTACATGTTAAGTTATATAGTCACCCTGTGCATCAGACACATAGTTTCATCTCCCTGCATCGATGATGAGGATGACAGGGATGTAGCACAGGTATCATCACTTGCACAGGATGTTGTGTGGGGGTGCAGGAGGCCTAGGCTGACCCATAAGGTTGACAGCATGTGTGTGAGTCAGGAAGGAAAGCAGGCAAGATGGGCCATGGAAATGTGTCGTGCTTGTCTGTAGGTGACTTGCATTTGACAGCAGTGTGGGAGTGTGTGCATGTACACAAGTCAAGCTCAGTGCTAGCCCTACATGTGTGCATGTTGGACAGCTTTGAGCTATGAATGGTAGAGCTGACAGTTCACTGTCTCCGGCACTGAACACAGGAACTGACAATGCCAGGAGTTACACTTGCACCTCCATGCCCAAGGTCAGAGGTGATGATAATACCTGACAGTGACTGCTGTTTTCTGGGACCATGTCCTCCATGGGAACACCCAGGACCACAAGCCCATGGCCTGCCATGTCTTGGTGTGGACAGTACATTCCCCTCTGTAGTGCTGGATCTACTAATACTACAGGAGCATGATTGTGCATGGCCACGTGAACTCTCAGCAGATGGGGTTGCTGACTTGCATCCACAAGGCTGATGCTCAGCTCCAACCACATGTTCCAGTGCAGACACTTTGCATTCCAAGACGGACACTGTCTCAGCCCACTTTCTTTCCACTGCATTGTTGAACAGATCCAGGGTGTCACCAGTGTGGTGGAGGCAGTCACGGATGTCAGACTATGCAGCATCCATAACTCTGAACATACGTCTGGAGCTCCTTTCAGAATGTGCCTGTGCCTCCATGATGGTCCGAAACATGTGCTGAGTGAACCGTGATGTGACACCTGCAACAGGTGGTTTAAGGACAGTAGGCTTCCTACAAACACCCCTATCTACCTGTGTAGAATCTTACCAGCTCACTGGCTATGGCCAGTGTCTACACTCACTGGAGCCAAAGTTGCCACACTTTCCTATTCAATGTCCCCACCCTCTGACTGTCCCATATATGTGGCCACTGGGGATCATGGTATGTGTTGGCATACTAACTGGGTGCAAACAATGAAAAAATCCGAAGCGTGACAGAGAAACACAAAAATCCAGGCAGAGTGGCAAACCCAACTAGTCCAAGTGCAGTGACCTGGTAGCCAAAAAATGAAAGTAGAGTGAAGATAATCCAAGTTAAGATCTTTATTCACATCAAATGGACAAAATGATATAACAAGTGCTTTCGCTCAGCTTAATGCTGAGCTTCCTCAAGTAACTGGGTGCAGTGACAATGAGGGCAGAAGAGTGATGTCAACCTCTGCGACAAATTCAGCCCCTGAAACCCCCACCTGTGCCTCACTGTGGCCACCATCATTATCAGTGTCTAAAGAGACACTGACATCAGGTTGTGTAGGGGACAGAGACCCTCCCCCCCACTGTCACCTGTGATAAGAAAGGGAAAAGCAGTTTATTAATACCTACACTATTATGGTCTGCAGTACTATGTTGCAATATATGTACAGCTCAGCTCTATATACTGTTGGCTCTATTACAGACCTGTTGAAACCCCAACCTCATATAGTAGGACAAGAGGACATTACTTTTTCCACAAACAGCTGTAGTTACTTGTAAATAAAAGCAATCTCATCTGCAACAATGAGGTACACTGTTGGCATTTGTGAAGACTTTGCACAGCTAACACATATGACACTCTGCAATGTCCTGACAATACTGTCACAACTATCAGTGTAGTCACACCTACAAGGCATACGTATGACTCTAATGTGTACAGTCAGAAAATATCTGTGCAGTTGACAATCATGCAGATAGTACACCAATCCAGGCTACAGGCCTGGAAAGACACTTTAGGGATTACACTGCTGTAAACATACATCTATAACAAAAACATCTATAACAAAACAATGTTGTGCTTAATGGGATCAGGACCATGGCCTTCTCCGATATGTGACAGACCTGTGAAAAGTTGAGGGAGAGGTAATGTCAGTACCACTGCATGTTGCATCACAACAAGGTAATATGTCCATATATCTCACATTTACAGTAGCTACTGTGCTAATTATATCAGTCAGCCTTTGAGCATGAGAGTCAAACTGCAGTTAAACCCTTGCACTCCCTCTGAAGAACATAGACATGACAACAATGTAAGAGTATGTACAACCTGACACACTGAATGCTATGGTATTGGAATGGTGATCAAATTAAGCTTAACTGCACGCTCCTCTGTCATGGAAACTGTGGGATCCACATCCACAATGTACAGTGTGATGGATGCCTGTCATGTGTGCCCAGGTTCACCAGGAATTCCTTGGTGGCTGAGAGTGGTTGTTCACTGCAGGTCCTCCACCGGTGATGTCACGATCCCTGGCTACATCTGGTGCTCTTCTGAGTGCAGCTTTTATCATGTCTGTTGGATGGCATCGAACATGCTCATATGTCCTGCACTGATGACCTGTGGCATTCCTGTCACAGACAAGGTAAGCCCACAATGCTTCCCACTTTTCCCTATTTTGTCTACCCATGGACAGAAGTGCTGCCGGAGACCTTCAAGCCATTAAAGGTGCACAGCATCTTGAGTACATTTCCTGAACTACAACAGAACAGGAACACATGTCAGGATCACATACGTGGAAATACACTATGTAGAGATACAGCAAGAACAGAATGGCAGTATCCACTGCTTGATCACACATGTCATATTCCATAGTGTGCAAACATACTAACTGTGTGGATACAGCTAAGATACTAGCCATCGTCAGCTATTCCAATGTGTGCCATGACTGATAACTGATGTATAATCATACAACCAACACTGGAGTCTATTGTAGTGGGTTTCCTAGCGGCAACTCTCACCTGATAATATGTCAAAACAACAGTGCCAAACAAATAGCAATGTGCTGTTGCAACCACTATAAAGGGAAAGTCCAATGAGACCAGTGTGCCACATTGACAAAAAACATTCCACTCTTGATGTATTGTATATTGTCTCTAGGTGTAACAAATCTGGATATCAATGACGTCATTATCACAGTTCTAAGAAAGGCTTAATGCTGTAATCCTTATTCCCTGTAAGTATATTCACACATCTGCATCCTGTTGTAATCAAAAAGGTTACATACCTGCTGGAGTGCAAAACTCCTCTGTTGATATGTGGTGATATTTACGTTTTTGCAAATGCATATTCTGTGTGCAGAAAGTTTCATACAGAATGGTTCCCCATAGCCATCAAGTTTGCCTTTTGACATGCTTCTTATTAGCAGGTGATTGCCTCTTAACAAATCTGGGGTTCTGAAATGCTAACTGCAGCCAACACAGCTGATTTGCACTATCATCAGCCAATGGCATACAACCACCATACAAGATATAAGGCATTCATGTAGATTAGAAGCCTTTTCTGATATGTTGTGCTGGACATTACTGTGGTGAGGAGACTACGTCATCGCATAAGGTAGGTCTGTAGCAGCTATGTTTACAAAGAGATGTATGTGATACAGGCTGCAGCTACTGCTGCAGGTAATAGGCATAGGCAGACAGTGAGAACACTTTGGAGGACAACAAGCTGTAGAAGCAACTGTGGGAGCAGTGTCAGCCTTTTTGTAAAGGCAGAGCCAGAGTGAGGGTACCCATTCCACTCCAGTTAAGGCATGTTTTTAAGGTAAGTATGTTAGGCAATGGTATCATTAACAGAGTAATAGGCTCATGTTTGTTGTGTCCTGGCAGTCCTTGTTACAAGCAGGGGCGTCATATGTGTATGTTAGTTATGCAGATGTACTAATCTTCACTGTGAGTTTGAAAGGATTGTGTACTGCACTCTGCTATTACTGGATCTCATTTGCATTACCTGAGCTAAAATCCTCTGTGAATGCATATTAATGCATGATGTGACACTTTATGCACTTATAATTTTGCTATAGGGATATGTGAAGTGTGTTCCTATCTGCAGGCCTGTGACTTCCATCAGTGAAAAGCAGACATTTCATTTAAAATTCATTGTGTGGATAGAGTGCATGGCTCAGTCATTAATTGCTGGCTTCACAATAATGTAATTGAAATGCTACACACCACTGGATTTGAACCCAGGACATTGTGTGACAAAAATGTATTGTTTACAAGGCATTTATCAGACTGAGTTACTGAGTCACTGTTACAGCAGGTGTATTTGCAAGATATAGGTACACACATACAGGCTATGACATACTTTTTTGATAGCCATCATTATGTGCATGGCTTTATATGGATTTATTTCTGCACCGGGGTCCCAGTTGAACATGTATTTTGCCAGTAATGCCTTAGCAGGTGTATTTGTAAATGTTGCTGATAAAAGGGGACATTTACCTGCTATTAGAGACCTACCTTACATCCATTATTCTGTGGTTGGCTTTCTAGTGGTGTACACTTGCACCACACTCCAAGGTGCACTCCCAATTTTTCCATTACTCTTTAAGCAAGTTTGTGCAATGCGGCATGATGCTTAGCTTCACTTAAACATGCTTAATGACTGTAACTTGCAATTAGTATGTTTTGCTTAAACCACCTGTTTTAATTGTGTGGCATGGCAGGTTAATTCAGTGGTCTACAGATGCGCTGGTCTTGGGTTTGAAATAGGGGACAGATGTTTACTTTGTATGTGTTTATTGTCATTTAAAGGACATATATCAATACAGCTCCATTTAGCTGAGCTTTGCATTGCACAGCATTGCTCTAGAAATATATAAAGAAAAGAAAAATGTAGAGATTGGGAAATGGTGAAATGGGGTGCAAGTACGGGGAAAAACATAGTGAAATACAGGTAGGTATGTGCAGGAAGGGTGTAGGAAAGAACCATAGCTGTCTATTTCTTGTACAGCAGCAACTGTGCACTTTGACAGAATTTGAAGATGACTTTAGACTCACACCCCCAGGTGGATGAGGATGAGGACAACATAATTGTGTTATTAAGCCAATTGGACCAAATTATGTGTCCAGTAGACATGTGTGTGAAATGGAGAGCTATGTATAGTACGATATTTTTTGGGACAGGTGCCCATTTTTTTTTTTTTTTAAGTGAGTGTGGAATGTTGGGGAAGGGACATAGGTACGTGTGGGCGAGGTAAGTTGGGTAGGTGAAGCTTTTGCAGATGGACAAGACAGCAGACAGGGGTGGTGTATGACACAAGAGGGGGTGAACACCTTGGATGGGGAGGGTGTTGTGGAATCTCAATCCAATGTGGCTCCACAAGGTAGCAGCTTGACTCACATCCCCACCCATGGGACTGCTGGCACTGCTCCATCACTGCTGTGAGGGTGACAGTGGTGGAGGCTGGGCTCCAGGGTGAGCCTGCTTCACCAGGGTGGCCAGCATGCTCTCCATCTGATGCAGGCATCATCCAAACCCATGGTAGATGATCCTGTGCACCAAACCTGGCAGTTCATCACGGGTGACAACTCCCCTCCACCACCACTCCCAGAAGGGGGCCTGTCCCAGTCCCATGGAGAGGTACTACCCAATGCCACAGGTAGTGCAGGGGCAGCAGAAGGGGCCACCACCAGGCTGGGTTCCAGATGTGCTGGAACCCTGTGCCATGGCCAGAGGAGGCAAAGTAGGCAGATCACGAGGAACTGGCCAACCTTGACGTGCTGTAGTAAAGTAGTTATAACAATAAGTTATGAATAGTAATAACCAAACCAATGTTAGTATTAACAAAATGAAACATAATATTTTTTATTCCAAATACATATTAAGGTATATTATGCGTAGCACAACAATAAGGAACATAACAGTAAGTATGTTAACAGCAAGCCAGTATGAATTAAACCATAAGGCCAATAAAAGTTAGTTTAACTAAATATGTTAATAATAAATAATAATAATATATAGCAATAATAAATTAAATGAGATAAGGAGTGGGGGGGGAGAGAGAGAGGAAAACTTACTATTAGTTACCTCACAGGTAATAGTACTACACAGAGTACTACTACAAACCTCTACAGTGTCAGTTGTGAGTACATTGACTACAATTCTTCTATAGCTGATGTAGCACGTACATAGATCTCAAGCTGTTAGCATGGGACAGTATGGGCCAAGCACTAACAAATGCAGGTACACAACTACACAGAACAGTTTCACATAGTGTGGACTTACATAACTACCAAGGTGTTCTGTAAACAGATTTGAAAATATATTGCATTCTAGGTAATCATTTATCTGGTAATCATGGTATAGACAGGTTAGGCAGTTGTAATTATATTATGAAAAATCATGAGTTCAGAGGTATGTTTGTGTAGGTTAAGTAAACTAGGCAGCTGTCATGCCTTAGCTGGCAGACATGGGAGTAGAACCCAAAATCTGTGACTGCTGGGGGACATCTGCAAATAATGTAACAATTGACTGCAGCAGCTTAGAACAGACATGCAATGAATACAGCCGTAATGCAAATATTAAGACAGATTTACTTAGGAAAACACAATTCTGCTTAACAGTTTATTGGAACTGATGTTTATTATCTTTGAAGTCTTCACACAATATCTGCCCATAAAGTGGGTTACCTCACCCATGTACCTTTTGTTCCTGGAGTGTAAGGAAAAGAGAGAATTATGTGACTGAAATTGGCCTGGAGACAGCCTTGAACTGTACCATAAGTTGAGCAATACATTTATCAGGCCATTACTTTTGCATCCTACAGTTATTACAGTTTTACACTTGACCACAGCAATCTTACTGTACACATACAATACATAGAGCTCTACTGCAATTATGTTATGACAACACAATCCTGCTGTATACCTTTTTGCTCACTGTTATTGGTATTTAGTGTTTATTGCAATACACTTGTTGTTGTTCATTTATTGCACTATGCTTCTAATTGCCCAGTTATTGCACTACAGTTTGTATTGTTTATTCTTTACTGCAGTACTGTTTTTTTATTCTTTATTGTCTATTGCACTGCAGTTAGCATAATATATCCGTACGTACCACACTCAAAGTGCAACCTGGCCAGGCGCCCAGCATGGGTCTGGATGCTGCGAGCCCTCTCAGCTGCAGCTGTTGGGAGAGAAGCACACGATTATGCATACCAGTTTTGCACAGATTCAGCTTGCATTTTAGTAAAATACTGGAAAAAATGCATGCCCAGCCCTCACCTCTTGGACACAGGTGTCCAAAGTTCCCCTCTTTTTACACTTCAGGTCATCATAGTGGTGATGACACTGCTCACCAGTGCAGGAGATACCAATAGCACTGATAAGGTCCCTGGCCAACTGACCCCAGGCCTCAGCCTTACATTCTGAGCCCTGGTAATCAACCTGCAGCAGCCTAGGGTCATAACTGCATATCAGGAGCCCAAGAAAAACCCTGGCCTCCTGCACAGTCCATCTGTGACCGAAAGCACGCACCCTCTCCAACACCGCCTGGCATACTGTCAGTTAGGTAGACTCTGAGTGCTGCAGAATTCCCGCCTGTTGCCCTTAATACAGGCTGTTTTCCATCCTTACACATCATTCAACAACATTCAAAAAAGCATATCGTGCAAACCAGCTAAGCAAAGCTGAGCATCACGAAAACTCGCACAACTGGGTTTTAAGTGAAGTTTAGCAATGCTCAAAAAGTAGTAGCCATTAATCCTGTTTCAGCAGAGCTTAGAACTGCACAGCTCTTCCAAATGTAAAAGTTACGTTTTTAAATTAAACAAATTTACATTACATTAAACAAATGGCATGTCTGTTAGGGACTCGAACCCAGGAGCTATGAAGCTTTAGGTCATCACGCTACACAGTTAGCTCCTTGGATACTATACAAACTACTGTACCCTCACATATGCTACTAAGCTACTGTGGTGCACCGTGCAAATGGGATTAAAAGCATAAATAAATAATTACATCTGGTTTCTATTTTTAGATGTCTGGCAGGTGTCATCTGTCTATGTGTAAGCACCGCTGGGCATTGCTGTGCTCAGCGCCGTGCCGTGCAAACGGACATTAAATAAAAATATATAAATAAATAAATAATTGTACAAATATTAGACATTTAAAACACACACTTTTAAATCACAGCACATTTTAACAACAGCAAGGAACATTACAGGGAGCTTCACCATGTACATAACATCTGACCAGCCTCAACACTTCTGCCTCCACCGATTCAATATCGCTGTTACTATGCTCTCCCTCAGCAGCACAGCATGATTAATACACATGGTGTGCTAGCAAGGGGGAACTGTGGCCGTGTACACAGGTTCATTCCGTGTAGCCTCTACATTGATTTTATTGAATCGTGGGGTATGTCTTTATTTGCTTTATATCTCTCTTCACTTTTCAATGAGATTGTTATGTGACAGGCAAAACATAATATTCCCGGTTCCCTTCTCATATGTTCTACCTTTCCACTGTAAAATAACTTTAACAAGATAAATGGAATTTCCCTGGTGTCCTTGCCAAATTTCATTATGTGTCTAAATACCACCTGGAATCTGTCTTGAAATAGGATACTAACCTTGTGGAACTAACCCAGTCAACAAAAATAAACCAATTAATGAGCAATATAATTAAGTAATAATTAATCAAATACCAATAAATTAAATATTAATAAATTAAATAATAATAATTTGGTGCAACATTTAATACGGAGACAATACACAGCAACATTGGTGTATGTTTCTACCATGATTAAAATAATAGTGTCAGATGAGGGGTTTTGTGGATGACTAAAATAATTCATCCTTCAGATGATAAGCTGTTCTGTGCATTTCATTGTTTATTGGTCCCTCAATATCTCTTCCTCTTCTAAGCAGTACATCCTCATTCCGTCTAGTATCTTTTATTGTACCTTCCCATTCTTTCCCATTCATGATCCTGTTAGCCTCTGTTAGCACTTCCTCTGGAAGGTTCATGGTTCTGTTATTGTATGGTCTCCATAACTGGGCACATTGAAATGTGACTTAACCAGTGGTTTAGACTGTGGAAAAATGATCTTCATTTATTTTGAGTCTGTGCCCCTGCATATGCAACTGAATATCCTGTTATCCCTAACTACTGCTTTTTTTCCTCTTCTCTAAATGTTTAATCTCGGCTGCTATTACTACCCCCAAGTTATTTTTCCTACTCAGTTGTTTTAGGCTAGATCTCCCCAAGCTACATGCATTACTTGAAACTAACACGTATATTTAATCAGAAAACAACTTGAAAGCAAAACTGGCTGCAAAATGATGCCCAAAATGCACATGGAGAATATGGACAAGTCCCCCTGCACCCCCATGTATGGGACTTTATCCCATGCATCCCTTTATTCAGTATAATCAACTCTGAGGTCAGAAAATATTTTGGCAGGTTAGTCAGTTTCACTAAAGAGGTTTTGCTTAATGTGTTTGCTGTAGTTCATGTAAGCATCATGGCATGGAGGAAGTAAGTACCACAATACATCCATCCTCCCATAGAATTCCTCTAAGTTATATATTTGGACCCTTTATAAATAAAAAGTCTTGTAATTGTTTTAATAAGCAATAATGTAAATACGTTTACTGTATCCTTCGTTTAGGTTACTATAGGGATATTATGGGTATATGAACATAAGAGTTTAATGAATGTGCCTCTCTACAGCCAAATATCAATTCCTTCTTGCAATTTCAGTCTCATTGTCTCAGGCTGCCTTGGTCACAGGGTCACTGGCGTAGAGTAATCCAATTTTCTAATAATCTTGGATTTCCTTAGTATTCCAGAAACAAAACAGAACATTGGAAAGTTGACTATTCTTAATTTAAATACAAAAGACAATTTTCTGAGTTTAAATGTCAATATTTTTTTTTAACGAGGGGGCTGCAGTCCACCACCTGCCGTGATATAAAAGGTAAGTCTAAAGTACAGCAAAACCCATTAAATGGCATTCATTTACTGTCATTGCCTATTAGTATAGTTAGATTACTAATGCTTAGATGCAGGATCTTGCATTTCTCACAAATGAGACTAATTTGCCACTTTTCAGCCCGAATTGCTAGTGTTTAAAGCCGAAGGCTGGCTGTTGACTTCTGGGCAAGTTGTGACTGCATACAGCAACTGAATGGATGGAGCTGACTGGAATGGGGTATGGCTAACTTTGAGAATGGTTACAGTTTTATATAAATAACTGAACAATTTCCCTATGAAGGATCGAAATTTCAGAACATCAAACCTCTAATCCTGGAAGACCAGAGAATCGAAGTGCTGAAATATCGAACCTTATGAATGCAGATTGCTGTACAGTGCAGAAAAGGAACTTTACTGTTCTGTTCACTGTAGTGCAATATCAGAGTTGGTATATTTATATAGCTAGGGCTGTGGGGTGCAGGGGCAGAAACGTGAAATAAGAACTTTTCACGTTTTAGGTTTTTTTGTACGCTCGATCCTCGTGTCTTCCACGATCAGAGTTTCGATGTTCTGAAATTTTGATCCTTCATAGTGAATCCAACTGATCACATCATTGCACACGCGAAGTAGCTATACTCCAGAATACTGACATCCACATGAGCTATAAAACTACCACAATGCTGACAAATATAGTTAGGAAACACTATTAACAGCATCTAAATGGAAATGTATAAGGCATAACATATAGGAAAACTCCAATAAATAGTTTTATGGAATATAAATGCTATAATAATTTTGCAGAATAAAGTATTATGGCGGTGATTTTTTTTTGACGACACCAGAACATTTGGATTTCTCTTGCAGAAAATTTACTCGAAATTATTAAAATTACAGGAGCGTGGTTTACGGATGAAGATGGTGACATAATCTGCTACGTAATCTGGGTAGACTAGGATTCAATACACAGTACCAATAGAAACCTAATATAAACCTAATAAAAAAATTAAAATAATATACAGTAATACTGTTACTGCTGTTTTCAAAAAAAAAATTCATACTCAACTAAAGACTGCCATCTATTGAGCAAATTAAGAAACTACTTCTTAATCCTTTTTTAAATATTTTTAAACACAGTAACAGTGCTTGTAATGCATGGACTGTAAAGTATAATGCATAGTTAATAACTTTTATATACATTTCACAGACAATCATACTAAAAAAAGAACAAAAATGAATAGTTTTCTTATAGTCACTTTTCTCCCTAGAATTAAATGAACGTGAGATTTATATCACGCGGCAATCATTATTTCTGTGCAACAGTCCCCCCAAGGGAATACACTAAGCAAGAGAAAGTATGTACTTTAAAAACTACTGTCTATAGACATAATAGCGTACACTACTATAATTTTATACATTTACTCTCACTAGCCAGGACAACCAGCAACCAAACTCTCTCTGTTCCTAGACCCAGTCTCCCTTCCTCTCCTATAACCTTTGTTATAAACTCCTATACTTAAACTCCGACTTCTGCTACCCTCCCGTCTCTCTCCCAACAGACTCTATTACTGCTATCTCACCTCTGTCCACTAGGTGGCAGTACTTCTCTACACCTTACCTATTGTCCCCAGACTCACCTTATAGGCATCCTGATTCCCTATTTCAGTGTATAGTCCTTCTCTACTCTCCTATCTTTACCGTCTTCACTGCTTTACTCCCTTGTATTATCCAAATACTATCCAGGCTATCTGCTACCTACCTCTCACCACCTTTACTTACCTTAACAATTAGTGTCTCTGATTGTTCTTCTAGGATTTGCTTCTTCTTTTGCTCTTCCCGCTCCATTCACCCTGCGGGCTCACTCCGCTCCCCTACCCTGCTCCCAAATTCCACCTGCCCACAGTGGTCCTAACTAAATACCCCTCTAGCCACACTCACTATATTATCACCAATCACTAACCCCTCCCCTTAAAGTACTAGCACTCTACTCCCAGTAATTCTCCCCTTCTATCTTATCTGCTAATATCCCTGCATTTTTAACTCATTCATTTAATTCCTATAATGCCTCTACTATTCAACCAAACATGCCATAATCCCTTATTTTTTCTATCACTGCTAACTATCCTAACTATTCCATATCTACTTACTCGCTACGAACACCAAACAAAACTAGGATTTCACTATCCTATCAAGCAAACCTCTATATCCACATTTAATCTTCCCCATAGTTTCAACAGCTGTTTTCTCCCAGCAAAGTATTTGTCAGCCAAGTTTCATAGACTTGTTCACATTTCTTACCATAGCCCTAAAGCTAGAAAATTCCAAAACAAAGCACTGTACTTGAACCTCATCAGAACACTAATAGAGTATAATGCTCCCTTTTGCATGTACCTCAGACACCTGCAGCAGCTGGAGAGACCACAGGAGTTTCTCACCAAGAAAATTCAGGGCCTACAAACCATGCCATGATGTATGTGGATAGACTTAAATCCCTGTCACTGTAATCTGTATCGCATAAGATGAGGTAACTTGTGCCTGGCCTACAGGCCAGTCTCTGACCCTGCCCTGATGGGAATACTACACATTCGCAAGTCAGTTATAGCTGATGACCTCAGCATAATCTGGTGAGAGGAAGGTGGTAATAGCAATGTCCAACATGCTGGTGTAAAATGCTCTCTCTAATGTCAAGCAAGTACACACACACACACACACACACACACTCCAGTTGACTGTAGTGAGAACAGGACCCCTACCTATGTACACAAAATACAGAACTCATTACTTTATGCAAGCACTGCAGCACAAGTCTGACTTTTACAAAGCTGATGGACAACTCATAGTGGAGAACATCAGCACTGGATACTGGAGAGAAGATGTTGAAAGGCCTGCATGAAACTGATGTGTAGGCATATACAAGTGTCAAAATATTGGCAATCATTGGGATGGGAGTAGTAACTGTCAGAGACACTTATGCTCCACTGACTAAACACACACACACACCTTCCTGTTGAATGCAGTGAGAACAGAACCCCCTACCTATCTAAGTACACTGACTACAGAACTCAGTACTTTATGCAGGTGCCACAGCACAAGTCTGACTTTTACAAGGCTGCAGGATAGCTTATAGTGGATGACACCAACACTGGATGTTGGAGAGAAGATGCTGGGAGGCCTGCATGAAATGGATGTGTAGGCAGGTTCATCTATCAAGACAGTTAAAGTCCTGCATGTTACCAGATTAATGAATATGCATTGTGTAGTATTTGGTGGTTGTGTTCCAATGTGCAGGTATACTTTAAAAGACAGCTTTATAAACTCTTTGGAAAAAAGTGTCCACATTACTACAAGTACTGGAAAATCTGAATGTGTATTGTCATTCTAAAGAGATGCGTGCTGTATAAAATAACATTTGTTATTAATTTATGTAGTGTAGTTGATATACTTGTGAACAAGTACTGAGAGACCAGGGTTGCAGTGC